>NW_023615945.1:0-20531 GCF_013339695.2 Rhipicephalus sanguineus
TAGTTCAGTTTAGATCTGCACCCTTAAAAAAAAGCCTCCTCATATTCAATAGTGTAGTGTGTGAACCAAAACTGTGCATCTCTTTCCGCGTGGTGCGTGCAGTCTGTACCATTTATTTCATTATGAACCAACTTCCTCAGACGGCAACTTTTGCGTACACGGGAGAAAAAAAAAAGAAAAGGTGCAGCAGCGTTTGTTCGAGATAAACTGCTATGTTAAATAAAAAAAAAAACTTCAATTCTCTTTTATCCCAACGATGGCTAGCACCCCTGAAGTTTCAATAATTCATTTAAGTTTAAGGCCTAAAGCCCGTGCATATGCAATCCCGAAGCATGTTCACCATGCGGAGTCATATTCAATCACCAGTCTTGGGTCACTGGGAAAATGCGACCACATGACGCCTAAACACAATCTGGTACGAGTCTCCGTACCACCACTCAGGCGCACAGGAACTCTCTAGTGCACTTCAGTATGAAACGTTTACCACCAACAAAGGTGACATACGAGAGCCACGGTAGCCACGGTTGCTGGATCCAGCGGCCGTGCCTGAGTAGCTTGCAGCGCTGTAATTTCTGCAGCGGTCGGCTGACAAACTCCGCTGCTGTCACCGCTGCCGCTTGTATTGAGAGCTCTGTTTTTTTGGTGTCGATGACGGCGTAGTTGCATCGCGGTGAGTATTTGAAATTGTATTTCTCCGCTGCAATGTTCACTTGTCCAAGTCGGCTGTTGTATTTGTGGAGGATGTTTCCATGAATCGGCAGGCTTTCTTCGTCTTCTCACTCGCGTGGGTAGTCGCCGCTAAACTTTCCTGCGTCCTCGTCCAGCCGCTTAGTTTTTGGCGGGATACTCCGCGATTACAGGCAATCCATTTTGAAGCGATGCACCGGCATTTTGTTTTATTTGCGTGTTGGCTTTTTCTCACTGTAACTTTTAATGCTTTTATGTAAAGATCTCTTGAAATTGCCATGGCTAAAAACGCCCACATTGTTAGTTTGTGTCTCGTGTTTTTGCGCCGTTTTTAACCATGACCCACACCAACTTGCCCAACTATCACTGGTACTGAAATTGCCATGTTGTAACGTTCCTTTCGAATAGAGTATACATGTTCTGGAAATGTTCCTGTCGCAGCTCCGTGTTTCTCTCACCACGCGGCAGCTTTTACTGTTATTCTAGTACATTGTGCTGAAGTTGCAGCAGCTTGTTGGTGTGGGCGTATTTGACATGTCAACTTGCTGAGACGAGTGATTTGCTAGTGTAGACTAATTGAGTACCCTCAAGAGTGTTACTGGACACTCGATGCCACGTAACACGATTAAAAAAAACAAAAAAAAACACCCTAGCGCTAGCTAAAGCTAACATGCTGAGCTTGTTGGTGCCTTGAGCCGTGTCAGCGGCGATTGTAATATAGCCATAGGCGTGAGCATGGGGGGGGGGTCGCAAAACTAGCCCCGTACATTGACATGATAGTGAGGGGGCGCCGTGACGCCCCCCCCTGAAGGGAACCCTGCGCACGCTTATGTATAGAGCTCCGCGTTTTCTTACCCCCGCCGGTAAAGTTTTGGCCTATTCAGATTTATTCAATAACTCCTATTTTCGAAATGGCATTTTCAAAGCTGAGAATTGCCAATCTTTTGAAAGGAGCACACCTCCATCAGTGGCAGTAACCTCTTAAAGTATGCTTGTGTCTATTGCAACAAGTTTGTATTTGTGCTTGTGTGTATATGTGTTTTGCGATCAAGCCTTCCATACATCTAAAATACACTTTCTGGGTTCACACAATATCGTGGTCGCATCTCATATCATATAAGTTCCGAGCATTTAGATTAATGATAAATAAAGAAGAGCTGTGAACATGCTGCTGCCATTTTGTGGTCACATCTCATTTCATATAAGATTTCTGATTATTGAGAATATAATAAATAAAAATAGGCCGTGGACATGCTGCTGCCGTTAGCAACAACATATTCTTGTAAGAAGGCATTCTCAACTTTAGCCAATCTGAGATGTACGTGGAGGAATCGACTGAATCACTGCAGCTGACATGCGGCTTACAATGATGTGTGACTGAGCCTCTCATAGCTTTGTTGGCACAAGAAAAACGAGTTCAGCCTCATTTCAAAGAACAATTTTATATATATATCTGTTTTGAATTTCTTGCACGTGAATGTGGCATGAACAGAAAGAAAAAGATTGCATGAAATGTGAATGGGGGAAGGGGAGTTCCTTGTGCTTGGCAGGGCTCCCTGAGACCAACTGCTTGAGAGGACCCGTATACATGCACTTGTATCAGAACAATCGTGTACGTCAGCGTATCTGTAGACTTCTTGATATCTGTCTACTCTCTTCTAGTCAACGAAGGTTTGCATTTGTTGGCATTTTTGAATAGTAGTATGTTTGCATGCATCATAAACATTTTATAGGAACCACGTTATCAACCGTCATGTAACAACAGGTTGCAGAGTATTCACAGATTGAAATGCAATAGCTTCAGTGGTGTAAACATGATGCATTAATGCTGGTGGAAGAAAGGTGAAGTTTTGTGCTGTACAGTAAGGTACGAGTATTTTTGTGGTAGAATTACTATTTAATTGCCATCATCATGAGCCAGTACCTGTCATATTCATGATGTTAGCAGCACAACCTATTATATTTCCTCATCACACATTGCTTTAAACATATTTAAGTGCTCTGTAGAACTGTTTTCACGTTGGACAGGACTAATTCTTTACCAAATGTGCGAAGACCTTCTTGCTATACACAATGCAACACCTTCAATGAACGACATGGATGTCACAGCGTGTACTGGCAGCTAGGCACTTCCACTATTTGCGTTTCATTGTTCAGCTGCATCGCGTCTGTGGCAGCGGCCTGAGCAGCCGGCCTTGCTCTGTGGGGCGACATCTGCAGCACTTGCAGGCTCTGACATGGTGTGCCCATGAGCATGTGCAGCCTAGTAGGCATGCCAACCTTCTTAGCACATTTTGTATGGTGAATGTGTTGCGTTGCAATGGTTGAATTGAATGCCGGTAGGTACGGGTTCAGGCATCCCCTGTAGTTATAAGCGCGCGCAGGGTTCCCTCTTTGGGGGGTTTGTTGCAGTGCCCCCCCCCAATCACGTCAATGTATAGGGCTGACTTTGCATCACCCTGTCGCCCCCCTCCTCCTTCCTATGTGTCATGTATGGGGCTGTCCCCCTCTCCCCTGCCCGCACTCCCCCTGTGCACCCACCTATGCTTGTAGTGGCTTTTCAAAAATAAATAAGCAGTCTCACATGCCTTTGCCATGCTGAAAGCTTGTTTTTTTGTTTTTTGTTATTGCAGTGATATAACTGCATCTCTTGCTCAACCAGTATGAGTGCATTTGCGTTGAGAGCCACCACTTCTAAAGCAGCAAGAAACGCCTCTGCTAAACATGGCAAGTAATAATGTACTGCAGAAAAATTGCTATAATGATTACTAAATTGTTGGACATTGGGCTGATGTTCACCTTGTGTTGTAAGTGCAAAGCTCAGTCATAGGGTGCAATCTCTGCAATGGCTGGTAAACCTGCATTAAAGGTAAAATGCATAAAAGTCGCGCTTGTAATATATAAGCTATACCCATTTGATATAGCATGGTGTTACAGCTAGGACCTATGAAATTAAGTAGTGTGCGAAATTAATCAGAAGGTGGATTTAAAAGCCTTTCTTTGTGGTATTAGTGACATTGGCTTTGATGAAATTTTCTGAACCTTAGTATGCCGAGTCTCTGGAATGCCCAGTGGACAATGCATTTTACTGCTATGTAACAACATTGGCACTAGTGGGCGCAGCCAAAATTTATGACGTCATGCGGATCGGTGTGGAAACCTCTGTGCGGCATTGCCTCACACATTTTATTTAATGTGTATTCCGACTAACCAAGTGTCTTCACGTGGCAAGTAAGGTGATTTTGTTGTTGTGAAAGAGCGATTTACTTATTCTTTTTAGTGTCCCTTTAAAAGGTAGCTTCAACTCTGGAAAAAAATTCATTTCTGGCTTCATAAGACTGACTATATAGAAAAAATGCAATGTTTCAGGCTGATTTCTCTATGCCTCAAATTTTGTGCTTGCGCAAACTATCACGGTGTTCATTGTCTACATATATTGCTGAAACTAAGTTTTCTAAGAGGTGTGCCTCTGTTAATGAATTGTTTTAAATGTGTTTGCTGTCTTTCCAGTAAGAGGGCTGGCTAAGCTGTGTGGCCCACCCAAGAACCAGAAAGTGTCTTCCATTTTGCTATCCAGCGACGTTTTTTTTTTTAACAGCCACCAGAGCTCAAGGGGTCATGGTCGACATTTGGTGGGAATGTCCCTTAAATCTAAGTAACTCATCAGACATTTTTTAAAAATAATATTGGTTCTTCTACATGGATGTTGGTGTGCTGCCTCCTGCTGTACTACAGAATGCTGATAAACAAAGGTCAAGATCCATTGGCTGCAATGCTGACTTTTTGATGAGACTAGCACCATACACAAAATTGGCAGAGTTTTTCACTTGGCTTGCCACCACCCCGTGCCATAAAAAAAGCTATTGATATTCTCGTGCTTTCACAAATTTACTGTTACTTTTATACTTATTAGTACATTGAAATAGCAGTGTTCTTGTTAAATTCTTTGTAATTTTAACATTATATGTGTTTTATTGTGTCTAGTGTATTCCTTTAGAGGAAAAAGTTGCGCTAATAAAGAAAGGACACCACAAAGAAGGAAACCTAAACAGGTCGAGCGCAAACTACCAACTGTTCTGTTGACTGTAGATCGTCGGTTAAATAGGGAAACCGAACATAGCTGCGCTGACGCGCCAAGGAACCTCACATGCTAGCGCACCTTATTCATCATAAAGGACACTTTTGCACCGTAGAGCAATATCGAGGCCTCATTTACACAGCTATCACTTTTCATGTTAATGAAGAACGCTTCCAAAACCTCACGAGCATACGTGTTTCTGCTATGACCCAGTATCTTAGCAGAAACACGTGTGCTCGTGAGGTTTAGGAAGCATTCTTCATTAACATGAAGAGTGACAGCTGTGTAAGTGAGGCCTCGATATCGCTCTACGGTGCAGAAGTGTTCTTTTTTGATAAATAAGGTGCGCGTGATGTTCCTTGGTGCGTCTGCGCAGCTTTGTTCGGTTTCCCTATTTAGCCGATGATCTCCAGTTAATAAAACAGTTGGTAGTTTGTGCTCGACCTGTTTAGGTGTTCCTTCTTTGTGGTGTCTTTTCTTAATTAGCGCAATTTTTTCCTGTAAAGAATGAACCAACTAGCCCCTCCAGATGTCCTGAGTGTATTTCTAGTCACAAGTTTAATACTGGTATAAATAAAACTCATCATATGCCTTCAGGGTGCCAAAAAGCGAGCGGGACTATGCACGGCCTTAAATTGTAGTGTCATTTGACGTCATGGAAGCGCTTACTTGATCTGCGGGTGTGTATATTTGTGTGAGTTGGGATCCGCATTCTTTAAAGAGAGGCTTCTGTTCTACTGAACAGCTTTGGAAGGAACTTATTGTGCAAAGAACCTTGGCTCTTTACATATCAATTGGTTGGGAGGAGCCTGTCTGTGTCACTTTCTTTAAAGTGTGCATGAGCGTGGAAAGTAGCAGCCGTGGCAATAACCCTCTCAGTGTTGTAGTGCTTTGATAAAGTGCTCACAAAGCATCTTTGCAGAGCAGTGTGTGTGTCAGAATATTTTTTTCTGCTTTGCATGACTGAGAGTCAGAAAAAATACTTTTGTCAGACCTAGTCATTTTCAAACAGTGATCATTTCATATTTTTGTCATGTAGACTTTTATCAGACCTAGTCATTTTGAAACTGTGATCATTTAATTTTTTTGTCATGTTTAGCATTCATGTTACTTAGAGTGCAGTTTGCAATTGAAGATGAGCTCTAGCACATAACTTTCATTTTTATTTGTGATCTGCTCCTAAAGCCAAACAGAAGCCATATATATATATTTTAACTGTTGCTTGCTTGCCGGCCAAAGAGAAAGCATCTTACGGCATTCTTGAATAATGTGCCTAAGATGTCTTGGATAGCTTACTTGTGACTGCCCTTTTTGCCCATCAAGCTGCTTCGAGTGTAGCAACTTTTTGCCTAATATAAACATTTGTCACTTAGATAAGCATTTGATTTTAACCTGTGCGATTGTTCTTTTGTGCAATGTTTGAACATGTTTCTGCAGCCACCATTTGTATTGTTCTTGCCTCTGTTGAGGCTGTTATCTGTATTTATGTACCTGATTTTAAACTGTGCATCTTCTGTTAAAGATTATTGAACATGCACTGACCTTACTGCCAATATTTGTGTAGCCCAGGCTTTTATATAAGCATTTCTCACTTGAATAAGCAAGCAAGCTCATATTTTAAACTGTGTCATTATTCATTTGTGCAATGTTTTAGCATAGGTTTACACTGCTACTATTTACAAATTTGTTCTGAGGGAACTGATACCTGTTCCACAATTTCTGCCTTTGCTCTGTGTCTTGCTCATTATTAATGCCTGTGATACTGTTGTCAGTTCCGAATTTATTATAGGAACACCATTTGTGCCTTGATTTCTTCTGATTGCCAGTTTTGAGCATCTATCGTGTGTGAACCATGAACATTTGAGATACAGCTTTGTAGCCAGTAAACATAAATATGTTTTTGCTAACTGGCTGCTTAAGTCTTATCACTTTTTATGATAGTCGGCATACCAGATTATTAAAATATGTATAAGCATAGGCAGCTGTGCTCTCCACAAATAATTTTCCTTCTGTGAACAGTGGCCCCACGAGACCTGCGTGTTTTTCATGGCTGTTCTTTTAATTTCACTGGTGATGTAATAAAAACATTTTCGTTGAACTTCTGCCTCCTGCATCATTCATGTGCGAATAACGAGCCGGCGGCCGCTCGTCCTCCTCTCCCGAATACGTACCAGAGAAAGAGAGCATATTCGGGGAAGCGGGACGAGAAAGCTGGCAAAATGGGAAAGGGAAACAAGGTGAGGGAGGAGGGTATAAAAATAAAAAGAAAACACATTGGGAAAGGGAACGAAGGTCAGTGAAAAAAGGGCAAAAAAAAGAAAGAAAAGTGGGGATTACAATACAGATTGTAGAAGGTTTCTGTCTCTACTTTTCAAGGCCTGCTAGGGTCGTCAAGTATCTCCTTAGAAGAACGGATTTTTGTCATCTTATAAGAGACGGATTATGGAACTTCCACTTATCTTCTCCAGGCCGGACATTAGCAAAGATATACGACCGCTCCAGTCGGATGAACGGATTTTAAGCGCACGTTAGAAGACGTTCATTTGGGATTGGCAAATCCGATTCGTAGCAGCTATATATCGCTTTTGTGCTAGCTGGGTCGTGAATCAGTAATGGTTCACCTTGGTCTGTTAAGCTTTCCACTCAATTTTCATTATTTTAGTTGTGCATCACAAGTCTGCTTTAATTGCAAGGACGCATGTATTTTGCCAATTTTATTAGGCAAGTGGTAGTGAAAATAAAATATAGCATTGTCGTGCCTGAGGTTCTGAATCCAGTGAGTCAACTAACGTTGCTTACTTCTCTTAAATACCACTCTTAACGCTTAATCTATAGCATATATATATATATATATATATATATATATATATATATATATATATATATATATATATATATATATATATATATATATCCTGCGTTTATTCCTCGGTATGCCAGCTCGCACCGCGTTCCAACAACCCACGATCTGCGCGTTGCAGAGCCGCTGAGGCCACTGCAGCATCGGTTTTGCGGCGAAAAGATCGTTTGTAGGCGATCTTTCCTTCGAGATTATATCTATCTATCTATCTATCTATCTATCTATCTATCTATCTATCTGTCTGTCTATCTGTCTATCTATCTATCTATCTATCTATCTATCTATCTATCTATCTATATCTATATATATATATATATTGCCACGCCCGCTTCTTCTTTTATTTTGATGTGTTCGAGTTTGACCAGCAAGGACGGTTATCAACGCTCGACGCTGGCCCCGAAGCAGTGTTCGAGAAGCTTCACGATTTTGGTAGATCGTTTTGTTAAGATTGCGCGCCGCACGCGAATGTTCCAGCTTTCTCGAGAGATAACGCCGCCATCAGCGATATTGCTGGAAAGTTCCATAGCGCCTGTATAAAAGCCAACGCGCTTGACCGCTTGTCAGTTGATCGACGGACGACGCCCTGTTCGCCGCTATCATTGTACAGCGTGTATTGCTGTAGTGCTAGTTCTCATTTTCCGGCCACAAGTTCGGCCAAATAAACAGTTTCATCCTGCAAACGCCGACTGCTGTCTTCGTTGACGTCACGACCACGTGACATCTGGTGGAGGTGCTGCTTCTTCCATGATCCGGACGCCCCCGCGAAGCGCTGACCCAAGCCCAAGCCGCGACGAGGACGACGGCAAGGAGAACCCGGATCGTCGAACAAGCCGCAGGCAGAAGGGACTGCCACCAGAGCACGGGCTCCTTCCCGAAAAAGACAGACAGCCGCAGATCCCAACATCGACCGCAGCGACGATGACCGACCCCGGCAGCCTGCGCCGATCCTTCTCTTCGGCATCCCAAGGAGCCGCCAACCTTCCGCGGATCGTCGTTTGAAGACCCGGAGACCTGGCTTGAAACATACGACCGTGTCGCCCGCCTTTAACAGCTGGACCAATGGAAGACAAGCCGGCGTCACGTGTACTTTTACCTCGAAGACGCGGCCAGAACCTGGTTTGAGAATCGGGAGTCATCAATGCAGACCTGGGATCTTTTCCTCGCAGCGCATTCCTGCACACGTTCACAAGCGTCGTCCGCAGGGAAAGAGCCGCTTCTTTGCTGGAGACCCGGGTGCAGCTGCCAAACGAAAACGTCACCATCTTCACGGAAGAGATGACTCGACTTTTCCGTCAGGCCGACGCTGCGATGGCGGAAGACAAAAAGTTCGCCTGCTCATGCGGGGTGTCAAACAAGAACTTTTCGCGGGACTTGTCCGCAACCCGCCCACGACGGTCGCCGAATTCCTCACCGAGGCTACGACTATTGAGAAGACACTGGACATGCGGACGAAACAATACAACCGCTCGACGCTGTCTGCAACCAATTTCGAAGTGCACTCACTAGCCACCGACGACTTGCGCGAAACCATCCGAGCGATCGTGCGGGAGGAGTTGCGCAAGCTGTTACCTTCGCCGCAGCCTCAAGTGGATTCGATCGCAGACATTGTCCGCGAGGAAATCAAAGAGTCACTGGGTGTTCCTCAGCCGGCACCGCCGCAGCTTCAAGCAATGAGTTATGCTGCTGCAGCCCGACGCAACGCCCCCCCTCCTCGCCCACGTCAAGACGTCCGCGCCGCCCCAGCAGTTCCGCCGCCAGGCACCACCGCCGCCACCACCGACGTCATATCGCCCGCCAGCCGGTCAGCGATACACACCGAGGAAGACCGACGTTTGGCGCGCCCCCGACCATCGTCCACTCTGCTACCACTGCGGAGAAGCCGGCCACACTACCGCCGCTGCCATTATCGACAGATGGGATTGCGTGGGTTCGCCGTCGACGCGCCACGTCCACAGCAGGGGAACGACCACGTGACATCGCCGACTACCTTGCAGGAACGCAGTGGACCCCCCGAGGACCTTCCCGATCGCCGTCGCCAGGCCGCTACGCCTCTCCCCAACGCCGACCATACACGGCCCAACCCCGGGGCCGGTCACCTAGCCCGCATCCGAAAAACTAAGGGCAGCAACCGATGGAGGTGCGGTTGCTGTACGACGACCTACCGAAGACCCTCCGCCGCCGACGCCACCGCCACGACGAAGGCTTCAGGACACGACGCGAACCCCTGACGACGAAACCTCGCGGACCGAAGTAGACCTGACGACGCAACGTGGAAGCAGCGGAACAAACCGACGTAGCCGTGACCCGACGCCACGACCTAACTGCAACGCAAGACGACGAACTAGCGACCTCGACGTTCTTATCGACGGCCACAGCGTCACAGCCCTCGTCGACACCGGAGCCGACTATTCTGTCATCAGTGGATCGTTCGCCACGAAGCTGAAGAAAGTTAGGACAGCCTGGGAAGGCCCCGAAATCCGGACAGCTGGAGGTCACCTTGTAGCCCCGGAGGGAATCTGCACAGCGAGACTCACCATTAACAACCGGATTTATCCCGCGAACTTCGTAATCCTGCCGCGTTGCTCGAGAGATGTCATCCTTGGTATGGACTTCTTAGGCCTTCATGGTGCAATCATCGACCTGAGGTCTAAGTCAATAACACTGTCCACGGAAAACGCACTACCGCCGCACACTCCGCCAAGAAAGCACGCCTTGAATGTGCTGGAAGACCAGGTCACCATTCCCCCTCGCTCCAGCGTCATCATTTTCCGTCGGCACTCAAAAATCAGCAGACCTGGAAGGCGTTGTTGAAGGCGACCAGCACCACTTGATTAACCGCAAGATTTGCGTCGCAAGAGGAGTAGCAGAGCTGCGGGCTGGGAAAGCAACAGTTATGCTCACGAATTTCAGCAACGAGTACAAGCACGTGAGCAAAGGCACGACGGTCGCCTACATCGAAGAAATCGTAGAAGCCAGCAATGCTTTCGGCCTCACCGATTCTCCCGAGCCTACTCCGACGAATAAAGCGCCGCAACCAGCTTTCGACATCAATCCCAGCCTCAGAAGCACAAAAAAGAACAGCTCAAAACCCTGCTCTTGCAATACAAAGACTGCTTTTCATCGTCGTCAAGAATTCGGCAGACTCCCGTGGCAAAACATCGCATCATAACAGAGGAAAGCGCCAGACCACTCCGTCAGAGCCCGTACAGAGTTTCGACTCGAGAACGCGAGGCCGTGAAGAAACAGGTCGACGAAATGCTACGCGACGACATCATTCAAGCCGTCGAAGAGTCCGTGGGCATCTCCGGTGGTGCTAGTGAAGAAGAAGGATGGGACTCTACGTTTTTGCGTCGATTATCGTCGCCTGAACAAAGTCACGAAGAAGGACGTGTATCCCCTTCCCCGGATAGACGACACCCTGGATCGATTACACAACGCAAAGTACTTTTCGTCGATGGAGCCTCAAGACCGGTTACTGGCAAATAGAAGTCGACGAGAGAGAACCGAGAAAAGACTGCTTTCATAACACCAGACGGCCTGTTCGAGTTCAAGGTCATGCCCTTTGGTCTTTGCTCGGCACCTGCGACTTTTCAACGGGTTATGGATACAGTACTGGCCGGCTTGAAGTGGCAGACGTGTCTCGTGTACTTGGACGACGTCGTTGTGTTTTCCTCAAACTTCGACGAACACCTCGGCGCCTTGAAGTTGTACTTCAAGCAATCAAGACCTCCGGACTCACCTTGAAGCCTGAAAAGTGCCGCTTCGCATACGAGGAGCTCTTGTTCTTGGGTCACGTGATCAGCAACGGATGGTGTTCGCCCGGACCCTCGGAAAACAGCTGCCATCGCTGACTTCCCGACGCCCACCGACAAGAAGGCCGTACGCCGTTTTCTCGGCTTGTGCGCCTATTACAGACGTTTTCGTCAAGGAATTTTCACGAATCGCCGAGCCACTGACGCAGCTCACGAGGGCCGACGTCGAATTCAGGTGGGAGACGTCGCAAGTTCAAGCATTTCAAGAACTGAAACGACGCCTGCAGACGCCTCCCATACTTGCGCATTTCGACGAATACGCCGATACGGAAATCCACACCGACGCAAGCAGCGTAGGACTCGGCGCCGTCCTTGTGCAAAAGACCGACGGATTCGAAAGGGTCATCAGTTATGCTAGCCGGTCGCTATCAAAGGCAGAAATCAACTACTCCACAACAGAAAAGGAGTGCTGGCCATCATCTGGGCTACATCGAAGTTTCGCCCCTACCTCTACGGCCGGCCCTTCAAAGTTGTGAGCGACCACCACGCCTTGTGTTGGCTAGCTAACTTGAAGGACCCTTCAGGTCGCCTCGCACGGTGGAGCCTACGACTTCAAGAATTTGACATAACCGTCGTTTACAAGTCCGGAAGAAAACACTCCGACGCTGACTGCCCTGTCCCGCGCCCCGTCGACCCACCGCCGCAGGACGACATGGAGGATGACTGCTTCTTGGGAACCATAAGTGCCGAAGACTTCGCCGAACGACAGCGAGCGGACCCAGAACTCAGAGGCCTTGTGGAATACCTCGAGGGCAGGACCACCGTCGTTCCCAAGGTATTCACGCGAGGACTGACGTCGTTTTCTTGCGCAACGGTGTTCTCCTTAAGAAGAACTTCTCGTCGCATTCGAGCCGATTCCCTTCTCGTAGTGCCCTCGACATTGCGACCAGAGGTCCTCCAGGCTCTGCATGAAGACCCGACGTCTGGACACCTGGGTGTTTCTCGGACGCTCGCAAGAATACAGGAAAAGTACTACTGGCCGCGCCTTGTCGCCGACGTAACTCGCTACGTCAAGACCTGCCGGGACTGTCAGCGACGCAAGACACCGCCGACTAGGCCAGCCGGACTTCTGCAGCCTATCGAGCCACCTCGACGGCCGTTCCAGCAAATTGGGATGGACTTACTGGGCCGTTCCCGACGTCCAATACCGGGAACAAATGGATCGTCGTAGCTACCGACTACCTCACCCGCTACGCCGAGACAAGGGCCCTACCCAGAGGCAGTGCCGCCGAGGTAGCGAAGTTTCTTCGTTGAGAAACATCCTCCTGCGTCATGGCGCCCCAGAGGTCCTCATCACCGACAGAGGTACGGCGTTTACGGCTGACCTAACTCAGGCAATACTGAGATTACAGCCAAACAAGCCACCGCCGGACCACAGCGTACCACCCACAGACCAATGGCCTCACCGAGCGGCTAAACAAGACCATCGCCGACATGCTGGCCATGTATGTCGACGTCGAACACAAGACGTGGGATGCCATCCTTCCGTATGTGACCTTCGCATACAACACGGCCATGCAAGAAACGACGCAAATGACGCCGTACACGCTGGTCTACGGAAGGAGCCCGGCAACGACGCTCGACGCAATGCTGCCAACCGCCACCGACGAAGACGACCTCGACGTTGCCGCCTATTTGCAACGCGCCGAAGAAGCTCGACAGCTCGCCCGCCTGCGCATCAAGAACCAGCAGAGGGTCGACAGCCGTCACTATAATCTTCGACGGCGCCACATGGAGTACCAACCCGTGACCGTGTGGGGTCTGGACGCCGATACGCCGACGTGGGCTCAGTGAAAAACTTCTTCGCGATACTTCGGGCCATACAAGGTGCTTTCGACGTCACGGCGCTCTTGACTACGAGGTCGTCCCGGACGGAATTACGAACTCCCAGCGACGCCGCGCACGACCTGAAGTCGTCCATGTCGTGCGCCTTAAGCCGTTTTTTTGCGCGTTAGCGAACCTGGGGACTCTACTTTTTCCTTTGTTATAGTAATTTATTTGTGTATGCACTTGCTTTTTCCTTTCCATGTTGCAAGCATCGGGACGATGCTTTTTCAGAGGGGGGCAATGCCACGCCCGCTTCTTATTTTATTTTGATGTGTCGAGTTTGACCAGCTAAGGGACGGTTATCAACGCTCGACGCTGGCCCCGAAGCAGTGTTCGAGAAGCTTCACGATTTTGGTAGATCGTTTTGTTAAGACTTGCGCGCCGCACGCGAATGTTCAGCTTTCTCGAGAGATAACGCCGACATCAGCGATATGCTGGAAAGTTCCATAGCGCCGTATAAAAGCCAACGCGCTTGACCGCTGTGTCAGTTGATCGACGGACGACGCCCTGTTCGCCGCTTATCATTGTACAGCGTGATGCTGTAGTGCTAGTTCTCATTTTCCGGCCACAAGTTCGGCCAAATAAACAGTTTCATCCTGCAAACGCCGACTGCTGTCTTCGTGACGTCACGACCACGTGACAATATATATATATATATATATATATATATATATATATATATATATATATATATATATATATATATATATATATATATAAGGAACAAGAGAGAGTACGACGCACGTTGGTTTTTGCGGTATTTTACTGACGTTTCGGCTGGTGGACCAGCCTTTGTCAAAGTCACTTGAAAAGGCTGGTCCACCGGAAACATACTGCAAAAACCAACGTGCGTCGTACTCTCTCTTGTTCCTTATTCTACCGGGGCCAACGTGACTTCCTTGCTGCAACTATATAATATATATTGTTACGGGGAGAATATATTTACACTATATATACAGGGAATAAACTCAGCGGCTGGCAAGATGGCGCCCAGCTTGCAGGGTCTGTCAACGTCGTCGTCTTCCTTGTCTTCTTCGTGTCCTTTTCAGCCCGTTACATTATTTCCCGGCGGCTGAAGCACCGACCCGGTGCTCATCAGGAGGCAGTCGAGTGGTAGGGCTTGAGCCGCGTAACATGAACTACGTCAGTGCGAGGGTGAACGACGGTGGGGTCACTAGGGGCGATTTCGTATAGGTGACGTCGGTCACCTGGCGCAAGATGCGGTAAGGGCCCGAATAGCGTGGGAGTAACTTCTCGGAAAGTCCCAGGCGGCGCGTGGGGGACCAAAGCAGAACCAGATTGCCGGCGCGTAGTGGACGTCACGATGGTGGGCGTCATATACACGCCTCTGGTTTTCCTGCGAGTCCGCTAGTCGGCGTCGAGCAACTTCGCGCGCCTCTTGGGCCTTCGTTATTGCCTCCCGAGCGTACTCCGACGTATAACTCAGTTTGGACGGCAGGAGTGTGTCGAAAGGTAGCGTAGGGTTGCGGCCGAACAAAAGGAAAAATGGAGAGAACCCAGCGGTATCGTGTCGAGAAGAATTATAGGCAAAGGTGACAAACGGTAACGTAGTGTCCCAGTCGCGATGATCAGCGGAGACATACATGGATAGCATGTCAGTAAGAGTTCGATTGAGGCGCTCGGTTAGGCCGTTGGTTTGCGGATGATACGCAGTTGAAAGCTTGTGTTTGGTGGCGCATGAGCGTAGGAGGTCATCAACCACTTTCGAAAGGAAGTAGCTGCCTCGGTCGGTGAGGACTGCCGAGGGCGCCGTGGTGTAGGATGACGTTCCTCGAGGAGAACGTCGGCAACGTCAGTTGCACAGCTAGTTGGAAGAGCCCGTGTGATCGCGTATCGGGTTGCATAATCAGGTTGCTACTGCAATCCACCTATTTGCCCGCAGTGGACGTAGGAAAAGGGCCAAGGAGATCAACACCCACAACGGTAGAATGGCTCGATGGATATGTCGAGCGGCTGAGGAGTCTCGGCAGGATGGGTAGTAGGTGTTTTCCGTCTTTGACAAAGATCACAGGCAGCAATATAACGGGAGACGTCGCGGTACAGCACAGGCCAGAAGAAGCGCCGGCGAACTCTGTCATAGGTCCGTGAAACGCCGGGTGACCGGCTGTCGGCATATCGTGAAGCTGGGCGAGACACAGTCTGACGCAGGTGAGGAGGAACGACGAGTAGTCTGTCGGGGCCGTCAGGACGCATGGTTGCAACGGTACAATACACCATCATGAAGCTCAAACATTCTAAGGAAGGGTCGGGCGTCGCGGATGTTAGCCTTTGGATGATATCGTGCAAGAAGGTGTCCCGCCGTTGCTCGATTCCAATGTCGTGAAAAGCGGACAGAGAGAAAACGTTGGTAGAAAGGTTGGCCGTAGAACTGTCTGGGGGGTCAACAGGATATCGGGACAAACAGTCGGCATCTTGGTGCAAGCGGCCGTTTTGTAGACAACTGAGTAGTCGAATTCTTGGAGGCGCAGAGCCCAACGACCAAGGCGGCCTGAAGGGTCTTTCAGGGACGAAAGCCAACACAAGGCATGGTGATCAGTGATGACTGTGAATGGCCGGCCGTACAAATAGGGGCGAAATTTTCCGACTGCCCAAACGAGCGCCAGACATTCGCGCTCAGTAATGGAGTACTTGCGCTCAGCAGTAGAAAGAAGGCGGCTGGCATAGGCAACAACGCGTTCCCGACCTTGTTGTGTCTGGGCCAGGACTGCACCGATGCCATGACCGCTTGCATCGGTACGGACTTCTGTTGGAGCTGATCACGTCAAAGTGGGCGAGAATAGGCGGAGAGGTAAGCAGTTGTTACCAGAATTGGAGGAATCGCATTCCGCTTGCTCAGGACCCCAGACGAAGGGCAGCGTCTTTCTTGAGGAGCTGAGTGAGAGGGCGCGCGACGTCGGCAAAGTTTTTTGACAAAACGACGGAAGAAGAACAGAGGGCCGAAGAAACTGCGAACGTCTTTGGAACAAGTTGGCACAAGGAACTCTTTACACAGCCCGTATTTTATTTTTGACAGGGCGAACACGAAGGAATCAACGAGATGCCCGAGCACGGAAATTTCACGACGGCCGAAGTGGCACTTGGCCGAATTTAGCTGCAGGCCCCGCCTTACGGAAGACAGATAAGATCTTCGATAGCCTTTCATAGGTGCGTCACAAAGGATGAGAAAAAAACGCTTACGTCATCCAGGTAGCAGAGGCCGATGGACCACTTGAAGCCATGGCAACAGGGCATCCATCATACGTTCAAACGTGGCGGGCGCATTGCACAACCGAACGGCATCACTTTAAACTGGTAAAGGCCGTCGGGAGTGATAAAAGGCCGTCTTCTCACGGTCCATCTCGTCAACGGCAATTTGCCAGTACCCGGAGCGAAGGTCGATTGAAGAACAAATATTGTGCACCGTGAAGGCAATCCAGGGCGTCGTCAATGCGTGGCAGAGGATTAGACGTCCTTCTTTGTGATCTTGTTCAAATGCCGATAATCAACGCAAAATCGCCAACTGTTGTCCTTCTTCTTAACAAGTACAACAGGGGACGCCCATGGACTGCTGGAAGGCTCGATGATATTCCGAGAAAGCATTTTGTCGACTTCTTTTTGGATGATTTGTCGCTCAGTATGGGAGACGCGGTGGTAGGGTCGCCGATGAATTGGTCTCGCATCGCCTGTGTCAATCCGATGTTTAACAACTGACGTTTGTCCGAGAGGGCGGTCGCCAAGGTCGAAGATGTCCCAAAAGGACGCAAGGAGAGCGCGCAGTTCATCAGCATGTTGGGTAGGTAAATCGGGTGCAATCATCTGAGTTAAGGCACCTTGTTCTGATGGAGTAGTAGGGGAAGGTTTCTCTGCACACGAATCTCTGTCGTAACTCAGAGTTGAAATGTGGCAGTCGGCCGCCGGCATGATTTCCGCAAGTGAAATGCCACGAGGGAGAACTTGTGGACATAGGCCAAAATTCACTAGCGGTAGACAGGAGGTGTTGTCCGTTATAGTAACGAGAGTGTGCGGAAACGCAACGTTTTGCGAAAGCAGGACTTCAAGATTGGAGACACTATATAGTCACCGTCGGGTACAGGTGGTACAGGTGAGACGCCGACGTAAGTAACTGTCCGTGGAGGAAGGCGAAGGTGGTCTGCGGAACAGAGCCGGCTTGGAGGGCAACCGGGAGGGTCAACAGCAGTAGGTAGAGCGAGTTGCACAACGCCGGCAGAACAGTCTATCAAGGCCGAGTGTTCCGACAAGAAATCAAGTCCCAAAATTAGGTCGTGAGGGCAATGTTCTAGGACGTAAAACATAACCGATGTGTGGTGTCCGGCGACGGTCACACGAGCTGAACACACACCAATCACGGCAGCTGTTCCACCATCGGCAGTTCGGACCACAGGGCTTGGGGCAGGAGTAACAACTTTTTTAGGCGTGTTCTGAGGTCAGCGTTCATAACAGACACGTGCGCGCCAGTGTCAATAAGGGCCGTAACTGGTACACCGTCCACGTATACACTGATAAGGTTCCGATGTGCGGGCAGGGTCAGTAGAGGATTTTGGCATCGGGTCGTGATTGCAGCATCACCTCTAGGAGCTGCTCCCGTCAGTTTTCCGGAGGTGAGCGCCGGAAGGAGCTTGGGGACGGCGATCGACGAGATGGGGGCGAGCGGGAAAAACGGCGTTGCGGCGAAGGTGAGCGGCTGAGTCGAGTGGGCAAAGAAGTGTCAGGCATGAGCGGCTGTGTTTGCGGCGATGAGCGTGGATTACCGGGAGGAAGGCGATGGGACGGAAAGTAAGGCCATGGTGTCGAGTTAGACCATGAACGGCAGTGACGAGAAATATGGCCTACACGACCGCAGTTGAAGCATATTGGCCGGTCGTCTGGTGTGCGCCATTCCGCCGGGTTACGATAACGTGGGGGAGCGGAAAAACGTCGGTTCGGTGTGACAGCAACAGGTGGAGTTGGTGGAGCATATTCAGGTCGATGAATTGAGCAGATGTTGTTCAGGCCGACGTTGGCCAGTTCCTGACGCACGACGGACTGGATGAGGGAGACGGTGGCGTGATGGTTGTCGGAGTTTAGGGTTGGTGACGTGAGTGAGCGGAGCAGCGGCTTCGATTTCTCGGCGGACAATGCGGACAACATCACTGGAACTTTCCGTAGAAGGCAGGCGGGGGTCTTCGCAGGTGGATGTAGCAGCCGTGTTAGGTAGGCGTGTAAACTGGTGGAGAACACGGCGGCTCTTGGCTTCCTCAAAGCGCCGGCATTCGGAAATGATGTCCTGTACGGTAGATGAGTTCTTGAATACAAGCAGGTGAAAGGCATCATCTGCTATACCCTTGATGACATGGGCAACCTATCGGCTTCCGACATCTGCGAATCCACCCTGCGGCACAAAGCAAGCACGTCCTGAATGTACGTAAGGTAGGATTCGGTGCATGTCTGAACGCGAGACGCGAGCCTTTTTGGGCGGAGCGCTGACGTCCCAGAGGTCTGCCAAATAGCTCCCGAAGCTTTTGCTTGCATAACTCCCAGCTGGTCAGCTCTTCCTCGTGCGTTTCATACCAGACCTTCGCGGTGTCTGTTAGGTAAAAGATCACATTGGCCAGCATGAGCGTTGGGTCCCATCGCATACGTACGCCCACACGCTCGTATCTTTAACCAGTCTTCTACGTCAACGCTATCGGTGCCCGAAAAGGTACCTGGGTCTCTCGGGGGCTCAAGATGAGGGTTGACGGGCCGGTTGGAGAACGCACAGTAGCCGCTGAAGGGTCGGCATTGTTGACTTCCGTCGCCATTGAAGAGGCAACTAGGCGCCCGCTGCGAAGCTCGTTCTTGCGTGAAGTTAATACCCGCACCTTCCACCAAAGGTTACGGGGAGAATATTTACACTATATACAGGGATAAACTCAGCGGCTGGCAAGATGGCGCCCAGCTTGCAGGGTCTGTCACGTCGTCGTCTTCTGGTCTTCTTCGTTGTCCTTTGAGCCGTTAAATATAGATATTAATTTGTATTGGTGTGTGTATTGTGTACTGCCGCTTTGTGAGCCCCCCCCCCCCCCTCCAATGAAGGGGGACCTTTTAAGCCCTGAGCAAGTACAACTGCTCTAGCTGTACGGTTGGTTCTCTCGCACCTTTGCGCCCGTAATCACGTCCTGTTTGTCTCGGGGTGCGTAAAATGACACATTGCTCGACAAGGTTTGTCATGCTACAATGTTTTCCCAGCGGCACGAGAGGCATGTTTATTGCAGCGCGTCTGCACTTTCTCAGTTCAAGGGACTATTAAAACGCCCCATAGCCGGTTTAACGCACACAAGCAGTAATTTCTTAAGTGCTGTTCAACGTCATGAAATGTTAAACTGACTATGTCTTTCAGTGACTCTGTGTTCATTTCGAGCACTTGCGCGGTACAGTGACCAGAGCATTTGCATCCACTGTCACCAGAATACGCTCAGGCGTGATCGCCTATAGCCACTGTGTTGGTGACAACTAGCGAACATTAACCGCAATGAGGGAAGCCATTGAAAGGTATGTATTTTAGACAACATTTTCCACCTACTCTTGTATAAACCACACATCTCGCAAGGAAAGACGTTCTTCAGATGCCTTTGAGACACCAAAATAGCGCGGTAGTGCCGCGTGGCCATTATCAACGTCTCTGCCATCAAGCAGACTTCTCCCGACCCCTCCGCTAATTCCAGGGGACGAAATATGCCACGTTCCAAGGCGCGTGTCCATCGAAAGACAGCACGAAATAGCAACGCTCAAAAACGCGCCGCAACCAAATTAAAGCTGCCCCAGTGGCGCGGAGGTTAGCGGAGGTAGCGCATGCGAAATTAGCAGAGACACGAAAACACACACTGTGACCTGAAGCGCTACGCACAGTAAGGGCGAGACAGACGGTACGATTTTTCATGCGATTCGACGTCCGACACGGCGGAGGGGAAACCGGAATGGTGACCTTTCATAGCATCGTACAGCCACCATTCCCTCTCCCCCCAGCCGCGGCGTCGGCCGTCGGATCGCATGGAAAATCGTACCGTCTGTCTCGCGCTTAAATGAGGAACAGAGGGGCGCTGGCGGCGCTAGTGTTCTATTTAGTCCTGTGCCTTCGCGCACACAGAACTAAAGCCATACCAAAGCCATCAATCCAACCGTGATCAAACGTCGCAATACTACCAGATCTTCTTCATCTACAAAAGGGATACGTGGGGGTCGGAGGACTACGGAGCTCTTTGTCTCTCAAATGCTGATACAAAACGAA
>NW_023615946.1:0-40001 GCF_013339695.2 Rhipicephalus sanguineus
ACACTGAGCATCCAAGTAAGTAGATCACGTTAGTCCTCTCGCAGCTGTAGTCTCCGTTAATCCTAACTGTAAAGTTAGAAACTGTGTTTGTAGCAGTCTTTGCAGCGGTCATATGCGCAAAAAACTTCACATCGTGGTTTTTTACAGGCATTACAACCGACAGGAGCGATGGTTTTGGCTTGGATGAAGTTACGATATCGCGCAGGTTCCTTGATCAGCGATAAACCACTCTTGATGATTCCGTGAAAATGTTCTTAGGCCGATCGCTCTCTGTCAATAGGTTATACTGCTTACTGAAAATGTGCGACATGTTAGGAATACATGCAGATGTGTTAGTATGAGGTTAGTTCCTGTGGTCGGCGCTAATCGCTTGTCAGTATTCTACGGTCTAGAAACTCGGTACGCTTATGAGTGTTGTCAATTTCATGTGAAGGAATAGTGCTCCTCTGTTAGTGCTTACGAAGCTGGTCACAGTTACGAGTGAATTCACGATCGTCAGAACAAATTCTTTTGAAACAGATTGCTTAGCTATAAGGGATACTCGTTTTGCAATGTTTGACCTGGCTGCGTTTAAAATAGAGATATTGGTGTCGGTCAGTGGGCTTCTGTAAAGGTTCGTGCTTAGTTTAGCCTTGCAGAGAGATACAGTGGCGTCAAGGAGGTTTGTGCTGTGTGGTGAATAAGAATGGGAAAAGCAAAATTGGTGACTTTGCGTTATTCAAGTCAGTAATGAAAGACAGTATTGTAGCTTCACCGTGGTGCCAAATTAAGAAAATGTCATCGATGAAGCGTCTGTAAGAAAGCGGGTTAAAGGGGTCATGAAGGACCCCTTGGGCTTCTTGAAAAAACACAACCTCCGGAAAGCTGACACGGCTATGAACTGCTCAGCCAAATATTCCAGTCGTGCGTGCCGCGTAAAGGCCATGAGCGGAGCGCGAAGTTGCCATTTTCTCTTTTCCCTCTTTTCAAACAGAGGCCGGTTCTCACTCTCGTCGGTAGCTGGAGCGTTTGCCGGCTGACGTCACGAATCTGCTTTTCCGCGTCGCAAGACACATAGCCTCCTTATTGGCCAATAGCCGAAATAAATCAAGAGCGGTGTTTGGATCACATGCGCTTGTTCCCGTTGACACAGTTTACAATAGTTGTTGTAGTGAAATAAACAGACTGAAATATGAAAAAACCTTTGTTGCGAGTTTTCAAAGAGATGACTCACTTCCGGTAGAGGCCATCTGGCGTCTTTTGAACTCAGCGCGCCCGCGCACCTTTTAAGCATAACCTAAATTTGGCCACACTGACTTTTCGGTATCGTAGCCCCTTGTGCCTCGCTTGTTTCGATTAGTTTTGAATACCATAACTGGCCTCAAATCGTACAAACCTTGTGTGTGGCGTTGAGTTCTAATGCCATAGATCTCGTGCTGACATGATCAGTGCGTGCACAGATCGAGTTGCAAGCAACTTTTTAATTAACAGTCCGGAGAGGGGCCCCTCGTGAACCATGAGGGTTGGATTAAAGCTGAGGGTTTTAACACTATTGCCACGCCCACTTCTTGTCTTGTTTTGATGTATTCGGGTTTGACCGGCAGGGACGGTTATCAACGCTCGACGCTGTCCGCGAAGTAGTGTTCTAGAAGCGTCGCGATTGTAGTAGATCGGTTTGTTAAGATTGCGCCCCGCACGCAAATGTTCCAGTTTTGTCTAGAGATAACGCCGCCACCAGCGATATTGCTGGAAAGTTCGATAGCGCCTGTATAAAAGCCGACGCGCTTGATCGCTTGTCAGTTGATCGACGGACGACGCCCTGTTCGCCGTTATCATTGTACAGCGTGTAACGCTGTAGTTCTAGTTCTCATTTTCCGGCCACAAGTTCGGCCAAATAAACAGTTTCATCCTGCAAACGCCGACTGCTATCTTCGTCGACGTCACGACCACGTGACATCTGGTTTGCCCCCCCTCTGAAAAAGCATCGTCCCGATGCTTATGAAAGAACATAGAAGAGAAAAAAAACAAAACAAAACAAGTGCATACACAAATAAATTGCAATAACGAAGGAAAAATAGAGTCCCCAGGCTCGCTAACGCGCAAAAAACGGCTTAAGGCGCACGACATGGACGACTTCAGGTCGCGCACGGCGCGCTGAGAGTTCGTAATTGCCGTCAGGGGCAAACCTCATAGTCGAGTGCGCCGAGGCGTCGAAGTACCCTGTACGGTCCGAAGTATCGTCGAAGAAGCTTCTCACTAAGTCCTCGTCGGCGTATTGGCGTCCATACCCATACACGGTCACCGGTTGGTATTCCATGTGGCGTCGTCGAAGGTTGTAGCGGCGGCTGTCAGTCGTCTGCTGGTTCTTTATCCGTAGGCGGGCGAGCTGTCGTGCTTCTTCGGCGCGCTGTAGTAGGTGGTCACGTCGATGTTTTCCTCGTCGGTCACGTTTGGTAGCATGGCGTCGAGCGTCGTTGCCGGGCTCCGTCCGTAGACCAACTTGTATGGCGTCATCTGCGTCGTTTCCTGTACGGCCGTGTTGTACGCGAAGGTCACGTACGGAAGGATGGGTCCCACGTCCTGTGTTCGACGTCGACGTACATGGCCAGCATGTCGGCGATGGTCTTATTTAGACGCTCGGTGAGGGCCGTTCGTCTGTGGGTGGTACGCGGTGGTGCGGCGATGGCTTGTGTGGCTGTATTCCAAGATCGCCTGAGTTAGGTCAGCCGTGAACGCCGTACCTCTGTCGGTGATGAGAACCTCTGGGGCGCCGTGTCGAAGGACGATGCTCTCAACGAAGAACTTGGCTACCTCAGCGGCACTGCCTTTGGGCAGGGCTTTTGTTTCGGCGTAGCGGGTGAGGTAGTCGGTAGACACGACGATCCATTTATTTCCGCAAGTCGACGTTGGGAACGGCCCCAGGAGGTCCATCCTGATCTGCTGGAATGGTCGCCGAGGAGGCTCGATCGGCTGAAGAAGCCTGCTGGTCTTGTGGGCGGTGTCTTCCGTCGCTGACAGTCTCGGCACGTCCTTACGTAGCGAGTGACGTCGGCGGCAAGGCGCGGCCAGTAGTACTTTTCGTGTACTCGTGCGAGCGTTCGGGAAAGTCCGATGTGTCCAGCCGTCGGGTCGTCGTGCAGGGCATGCAAAATTTCTGGTCGCAGTCCCGAAGGTACAACGATAAGGTAGCTGGCTCGGGCCGGAGAGAAGTTCTTCTTTACGAGGACGTTGTTTTTCAAAGAAAATGATGCCAATCCTCGCCTGAATACTTTTGGGACAACGATGGTCCTGCCCTCCAGGTATTCCACTAGACCCTTCAGTTCAGGGTCGGCTCGCTGTCGTTCGGCGAAGTCTTCGGTACTTATGGCTCCCAAGAAGCTGTCATCATCCTGGTCGTCGGGCGTTGGTGGGTCGACGGGGGCACGAGACAAGCAGTCGGCGTCGGAGTGTTTCCTTCCGGACTTGTACACGGCAGTAATGTCAAATTCTTGAAGTCTCAGGCTCCACCGTGCGAGGCGACCTGAAGGGTCCTTCATGTTAGCTAGCCAACACAAGGCGTGATGGTCGCTCACAACTTTGAAAGGCCTGCCGTAGAGATAGGGGAGAAACTTTGACGTAGCCCAGATGATGGCGAGGCACTCCTTTTCTGTTGTGGAATAGTTGACATCGGCTTTAGACAGCGACCGGCTAGCATAACTGATAACCCTTTCCAGTCCGCCCGCCCGCTGCACAAGGACGGCGCCGAGTCCTATGCTGCTTGCATCGGTGTGAATCTCCGTATCGGCGTATTCGTCGAAATGCGCAAGTATCGGAGATGTCTGCAGGCGTCGTTTCAGTTCATGAAATGCTTCGACTTGCGCTGTTTGCCACCTGAATTCGACGTCGGTCTTCGTGAGCTGCGTTAGTGGCTCGGCGATCCGTGAAAAGTCTTTGACAAAGCGTCTGTAATAGGCGCACAAGCCCAGAAAACGGCGCACGGCCTTCTTGTCGGTGGGTGGCGGGAAAGCGGCGATGGCAGCTGTTTTCTGCGGGTCTGGGAGCACTCGTCTTGCTGATCACGTGACCCAGAAACAAGAGCTCCTCGTACGCGAAGCGGCACTTTTCTGGCTTCAGGGTGAGCCCGGAGTTCTTGATTGCTTGAAGTACGGATTGAAGTCGCTGAAGGGGTTCGTCGAAGTTCGAGGAATACACAACGACGTCGTCCAAGTAAACAAGGCAAGTCTGCCACTTCAAGCCAGCTAATACAGTATCCATGACTCGTTGGAAAGTCGCAGGTGCCGAGCAAAGACCGAAGGGCATGACCTTGAACTCGAACAGGCCGTCCGGCGTTATAAAGGCGGTCTTTTCTCGGTCTCTCTCGTCGACTGTAGCCGGTCTTGAGGTCCATCGTAGCCGGTCTTGAGGTCCATCGACGAAAAGTAATTCGCGTTGTGGAGTCGATCCAGGGTGTCGTCTATCCGTGGGAGAGGGTATACGTCCTTCTTTGTGATTTGTTCAGGCAACGATAATCGACGCAGAAACGTAGGGTCCCATCCTTCTTCTTCACTAACACCACGGAGACTTCCACAGGCTGTTGGACGGCTGGATGATGTCGTCGCGTAGCATTTCATCGACTTGTTTCTTAACGGCCTGCCGTTCCCTGCGTCGAAACCCGGTAGGGACTCGACGGAGTGGTCGAGCATTTTCTTCTGTTATGATGCGGTGCTTAGCAAGGGGCGTTTGTCGGACCCGCGACGACGACGAGAAACAGTCCCTGTATTCCTGCAGAAGGCGTCGAAGCGTTGCTGTTGGCGAGCGGGAAGACTTGGGTTTACGTCGAAGGGTGGCTCAGGGATCGTCGTCGTAGCTTCGTCAGAATCTGAAAAGGCAAACGCATCGCTGACGGCCAAGATTTCTTCCATGTATGTAATCGTCGTGCCCCTGCTCAGGTGTCTGTATTCCTGGCTGAATTCGTTAGCATCACGCTTCCTTTCCCTTCATATAGCCGAGCAATGCCTCTTGCGACGCAAATGTCACGGTCTAGCAGCAAACCCTGATCGCTCTCGATGACACCTTCGATGCATTCAGCCGTTTCGGTGCCGACGGGAATTGTGATGCTGGATCTAGGAGGGATGGTGACTTGATCCTCGAGCACGTTCAGGGCATGTTGGTATGGGTTCGTATCCGGTGGTGTCGCTTTCTCCGACGATAGGGTTATCGACTTGGTTCTTAAGTCGATGACGGCGCCGTGGTCACTTAGGAAGTCCATTCCAAGTATCACATCCCTGGAGCAGTTTTGTAGGATTACAAAGCTCGCAGGATAAGTCCGGTTGTTGATAGTGACTCTCGCCGTGCAGACACCAATCGGCGTTATTAGATGACCTCCAGCGGTACAGATCTCGGGGCCTTCCCAAGCAGTCCTAACTTTCTTCAACTTTGCTGCGAACGGCCCACTGATGACGGAATAGTCGGCTCCAGTATCGACGAGAGCGGTGACGTTGTGGCCGTCGATCAGAACGTCGAGGTCGCTAGTCCGCCGTCTTCCGTTGCGGTTACGTCGCGGCGTCGGGTCACGGCTACGTCGGTTTGCACCGCTGCTTCCGCGTTGCGTCGTCAGGTCTGCTTCTGGTCGCAAAGTTTCGTCTTCGGGACGTCGACGTCGTTCGGCGTGCGGCGGGGGATCGGAACTTCGTCGCGGTGTCGTCGTCGACGGCGGAGGATCTTCAGCATTTCGTCGTTCAGCAACCGCACCTCCATCGGTTGCTGCCCTTAGTTTTCCGGATACGGGCTAGGCGACCGGCCCCGGTTTGGGCCAGTGTACTGCAGCGGGGCGGTGACATGTAGCGGCCGGGCGACGGTGAGCGGGAAGGTCGTCGTTCTTGCCACTGTGTGCCTGTGAGGTAGTCGTCGATGTCGCGAGGCCGTTCGCCTGGCTGCGGGCGCGGCGCGTTGACGGGGAATCCGCGTAGCCCCATCTGACGGTACTGGCAGCGGCGGTACGTGTGGCCGGCCTCCCCGCAGTGGTAGCAGAGCGGGCGGTTGTCAGGGGCACACCAGACATCGGTCTTCCTCGGGGTGTAGCGCTGGCCGACAGGTGGGCGGTAGGGCGTCGGTGGCGGCGGCGGCGTCTGGCCGACAGGTGGACGGTAGGGCGTCGCTGGCGGCGTCTGGCGACGGTACTGCGGCGGTGTGTCGTCTTGGCGTGGGCGTGGAGGAGGAGCATGACGGCGGGCTGCAGCAGCATAGCTCATAGCTTGCGGCTGCGGCTCTGCTAGCTGAGGCGCACCGAGTGAATGCTGGATCTCCTGGCGCACGACGTCGGCGATGGACTCTATTTGAGGTTGCGACGGAGGTAGAGTTTTTCGCAACTCCTCTTGCACGATTGCTCGAATCGTCTCACGCAGGTCGGCGGGTCCGAGGGCTTGAACGTCGGCGTAGCTTGTAGCCGAGAAGCTGCGGTTGTATTGCCGCGTTCGCATCTCAAGCGTTCTCTCGATCGTGGAAGCCTCCGTTGCAAATTCAGCGACCGTCTTCGGCGGGTTCCTTATCAATCCAGCGAAGAGTTCCTATTTGACACCCCGCATGAGGAACCTCACTTTCTTCTCTTCGGGCATACTTGGGTCGGCGTGTCGAAACAGGCGATTCATCTCTTCCGTGTAGATGGCAATATTTTCGTTGGGTAGCTGCACACGGGTCTCCAGCATAGCCGCGGCCCGTTCCTTGCGGACCACGCTCGTGAACGTGCTTAGGAACGTCGTTCGAAAGAGATCCCATGTTTGTAGGGCGGATTCTCGGTTCTCGAACCACGTCCTCGCGGCGTCTTCTAGGTAGAAGTATACGTGGCGCAGCTTGTCCTCGCAGTTCCAGTTAATAAATGTTGAGACCCTTTCGAAGGTCTCGAGCCAAGTCTCGGGGTCTTCACATGGCGAACCACGGAACGTCGGCGGTTCCCTGGGTGGCTGCATCACGATCGCCGTAGGGGGCACTGTGTCAGTCATCGTCTCCGCGGTCGATGTCACGGTCTTCGGCTGCCTGGCGTTTTCGGGAAGGAGCCCGTACTCTGGTTGTAGTCCCTTCTGCCGGCGGCTGGTTCGAGGATCCGGTTTGTCCTTAGAGTTGTCTTCTTCGCGGCTTGGGCTTGGGTCAGCGCTCCGCGGTGGCGTCCGGATCATGAAGCAGCACCTCCACCAGATGTCACGTGGTCGTGACGTCAACGAACATAGCAGTCAGCGTTTGCAGGATGAAACTGTTTATTTGGCCGAACTTGTGGCCGGAAAATGAGAACTAGAACTACAGCGTTACACGCTGTACAATGATAACGGCGAACAGGGCGTCGTCCGTCGATCAACTGACAAGCGATCAAGCGCGTCGGCTTTTATACAGGCGCTATCGAACTTTCCAACAATATCTCTGGTGGCGGCGTTATCTCTAGACAAAACTGGAACATTCGCGTGCGGGGCGCAATCTTAACAAACCGATCTACTACAATCGCGACGCTTCTAGAACACTACTTCGCGGACAGCGTCGAGCGTTGATAACCGTCCCTGCCGGTCAAACCCGAATACATCAAAACAAGACAAGAAGTGGGCGTGGCGCTATTATTCTTTTGACAGAGAATGCACACGATCATTTAACCTCTGCATAATACACTTCGCGTCAAGGAAAACACAACCTGAATTCTACTGTCAACTCACTGAGAGTACTTTTGCTTCCTGTCGTCTTCAAAGAACAACCATAGGCCTTTGTTTAAGCTTACGTAAGGCCACTACATACACTGTAAAAATGCGTGTAAAAGCACAGATATCTTTACAGAAAATGCCTGTGGTCACACAGAAATTTCAGTTATTTGCCCTTAACAGAAATATGTACCTGAATAAAACAGACAATTTCTGTCTTTAAAGTCGGCGCTTTACAGACGATTGATCACGTGACTCTTAGTACTTGAAAAGCAACTATAAAATAGACTGTACCAAGTAATAAATTGCTTATATTTTATCATGTAAGCCAACGGTAGCAATTAATTTTGTTTCAAGTAGTATGCGTATTTGTACATGTTGCGGTCCTTGCTTTCGGCGCGCTTCAATGCACAGATTCAAATTTCATGCTGCATAGGCCTAATTTCTTCTTTATGGACTGGACCAACTGACGCTCCTCGTTCTTTGCTCGTCACGGTCTGCTGCCATTGAACCACTGCGCTTTCTTACAGTTCGTCCATCAGGTGAGTGAGATTTCACTTGCAGCTTTACGTGATTACTGAACTCTATTAGATGCGAAGTATCTTATGGCGGAGTTCAATCCAGTGGTGGTGGTGGTGGTGTGCGGCGTGACCACCCTTACTGCGCATGCGCATACCCTCTCCACTCAACCTCTCTCCCCCCCTCTACACTTCCCCTCTCCCATCCCCCTCTACACTTCCCCTTTCCCATTTATCCTCTCCACTTTACCTCCCCCTCCCTGCTCTCCACTTCCTTTCTCCCCTCCCTCCTCTCCACTCTTCCTCTGAAACGCGGGCTAGACATGCCGAAATTCTCTCCTGCGCAACGCCGCGATGAGCACCAGCGCATGCGCGTCCCCTCCCCCTCGATCTCCTCTCCTACGCTACCCCCCTCTCGCACGCCTGCCGACTGCGTTCCCCGCTCGCCCTGTAAGAATTAACGGCCAGGCTAGAGGGAAGACAAGACGCGCGTAGCGTTCCTCTTCGCGTTCTACGACGCGAAGTAAGCCGGTAGCATGCCCAAAGAACGCCAACGGAACGCGATCGTGTGAGTGCTCCGGCTTCGCATCGCCTCATGGTCCCCTTTAGCGGGAAATGGTGTATTTTTTATGTGTTTCTGAAGTGCTATTACGTGATTATGTTGCTGCTATAACGCTCGATGACAACGGCTCGTGTAGCCATACACAGTTAGTAACGTTTTTTGAACCAATGGTTCTATAAACGTTGGTTGCTAGTGCGCATCGTATTTAGCTGTGCTGCTGCGCTTAGCCGTGCGGCAGGAGGTGTAAGCAGAGCAGTACTGCCATTTGAAATGTGCCAAAGGGCTGCCGCCGTCTGCGCAGCGTGCTTCGTTGTTACCGCGCAGAGCGTACTATTGGTACTATCGTGCACGCCCAGTTCAGGCGTTGAGTGCGCGAGATTGCGTCACACTGCAATGTGTTCCTGCGTTGTCTTATCTGTAAGGAGCTAGTTTAGGCGCACCGAAGCATGTGCTCCGCTAATGTTGCCATGAAAGAATGTGTTAGTCTGATGTGGCGTTGGCGGAATGAGTCCCATTTTATGCGGATCGCGTGCGTCCTTAGATTGCTATGATGCGTGATTTTTTGTCCTGCTTTACCAGCCTCGTTATAAACGGCCCTTTATGGTCCAGCGTAGCGTTCGCGTCAATCAGCGTCAGCAGATGTTGGCGACGCCACGTTCGTTGGTTCGTCACGTTACGTTGACGCGAAAACCGAGCCAACCGAGCACTACGTCGACTTGACGCATGCGCAGTTGAGCCCGCCCGGTGTCACTTCCTCTCGAAGAACGAAGAAACGTAGACACCGTGAAGTCGGGGTCTTTGGGTACAGTGTTCTTTGGGTAACGTCGCCGGCGAGGAATGCAGCATGTCGCATCTCGCGCTGGCTGCAGCAGGGGCGCGGCGCGCCGACGGACGCCGGACGCGCCGGTCGCGCTGGCCTTTGTGCTGTACGTTTGAAAAGCGTAGCCTCGCTGTGCCGAGCGTGCGCACGCGTCGACGTTACGTCGAACTATAGAGGGTCTTTGACACCGGAGCGGTAGTGTCTGCCTATTAAATTGTACCGTTCGAGATTCTGTTCGATAATATAATCATTTAAAAAAAGTGACGCAGCGCAACGCCTCAACCCGTTTCATATTACCGCAACGATTCTGTGCCCTCCTCTACATGAACAGCACTTATCGAAAAAATGCAGTCGAACACGCATATATCGAACCACACGAATTGTTGCGCACGTCAAACAGTTGTAAAATCCCATGCGAATGTGTTGGGCTAGTTCACGCAAATATAGTGCTCCTCTTCACTGCACATTCGATATATCGAACCCGACTCCACGCCCAAGGCCTCAAAGTGCACTGCACCACACGTGCAGGAAGTCCGCGCACGCGTAGCGTAGAGAGTGTAGCGCCTGTCTTTTGTTCCTTCCCTTTTTCTGTTTCCTTCTGTTTCTGTTTTTTGAACTTTGCGTTATTACAAGATATGTATGCGTGGCGACAGATAAGTCACTTTCAGTGCCACATTCTGATAGTGTCTCCTCACTTCTGGCTCACTGGCTTCTCCGTTGAGTGGCCGACCCACACGCCTCTGCGCACTTATTGGTTCGCGCCTGGGTCGGGAGAGTTGGACATGACTCATCTGTTCATAGTACAGCAGCGGCTCGGTAAAGATGTTGAGCCAGTTCGGCGTCGTCGGCAGACGCGCCGGTGAAAGCAGTGCCGTTTGAGACGGCGTCAGGCCTCAGGTTCTTTGTTCGAAGCCCGCTGGCTGTTCTTGTACGCGTTTCTCCGGCGTGGGGGAAGGGTAGGTGCTTTGAAGAAGTGGCGGCCTTTGATGAAATTGCGGTGCCTCGAAGGTATCCGCGCCGTGATTTGACGCTGCATTTTCAATGTGGTATAAGCGCTTACTTATGACTAGAGGGTATGTCTTTCTCGGCACCACACTGGCCTTTTGTAGCGTTAGCTCCACTGGCCTACAGCCGAGCCAGTTTCGCGCGGCTCCTCAAGAGCCGTGCTGCGCATGCGAAGATCAGTGATGTCACGCACAGGAGCAGCACCTCCCGCGCATCCGCCGCCGCCACCGGTCTGTGCTTTCCAGAGGAGTGACGTCCGTGCAGTGGCAGCAGTATTGGCGCCGGCGCGCGCGGCTATTCACTTAGCTGTGCAGTCGCCGTCCGACACTGCGCTGGAGCCGCTTGATAGCGCCTCTGACTGGCGTTTGCCAGTGTAGTATAGCCATGGAGAATGAGAGCGCAAATGCTGCTCAACGGCGCAGAGCGGAGAAGCTTTAGCTCATCGGATCACGAAGTAGTTGCGTGGCAAAATAAATGTACATGTGCCACATAATACGTCTACCGTGTGTGTGTCATTGGAGCAGCAGTAAGCATGATAACCAAGTTAATCCTAGACAATGAGGAAAGCTAAGAATAATTAGCTGAACCTTTGCTAACGCTACGTTATCCTGGCATAGTGAGCTATGCCACTGCAACAATTTTTAAATGCGAAGCATTTCTTAGCGAACTTTGCGACTTGAGCGTACCTATCTATCTATCTATCTATCTATCTATCTATCTATCTATCTATCTATCTATCTATCTATCTATCTATCTATCTATCTATCTATCTATCTATCTATCTATCTATCTAGCCGCCTACGACTTTGTGCTCTCCTGGTCGCTTGGTTCATCGAATGTGCACGAAAATTGGTATGGCGTAACTGACTGTATGACGAACATAATGACAAGTCATAACATGAAAATCATGACACGCATGTCATGTCCAGCATGATTTACATGCTACACTCATGGTGCGCTGGCGGCCGTTTCGCTAGCTTTATATACACCAAAATTGGTATCTTGCGACGTGACTGTGTAAAGAACATAAATAACCCGAGTTAACATGAAAATCATGACACGCATGTCATGTACAGCATGACTTACGTGCCACACTCATGGGGCGCTGACGGCCGTATCGCTAGATTTATATACACCAAAATTGGTATCTTGTGACGTGACTGTATGACGAACATAAACACGAGTTAACATGACAATCATGACACGCATGTCATGTACAGCATCACTTACGTGCCACGCTCATGGGCGCTGGCGGCGGTTTCGCTAGCTTGATCTACCCCAAAATTGGTATTGCGCGACGTGGACTGTGTAAACGAACATAAATAACACGAGTTAACATGAAATCATGACACGCATGTCATGTACAGCATGACTTACGTGCCACGATCATGGCGCGCTGGCGGCCGTTCGCTAGCTTGATCTACCCCGAATTGTTTTGCGCGACGTGACCGTGTGAGGAACTAAATAACACGAGTTAACATGAAAGTCATGACACGTATGTCATGTACAGCATGACTTACGTGCCACGCTCATGGGGCGCTGACGGCCGTTTCTCTAGCTTGATCGACCCCGAAGTTGGTATTGCGCGACGTTACGTGTGACGAACATAAATAATAGGAGTTAACATGAAAACCATGACACGCAGTTTCCTCAAGACATACAAGACGATGTATGCAGCTATTTGCTGGCTGCTTCGCATTACATCGATTACCACAATGCGTGGGATCTGCCGGCTTTTTTTTTTATTCAGCATTTATTCCTTCTTGTGCATTTCACGTGTGCTGCCAGTTCAGCCCGGTTGACATGATCGACTTTTTGCTCATCAAATACATCATTTATCACCGTCGTGTGCCTATCGACGTTGCTGCTTTCGGATACGCCAATCGGTAATATTCTGTCTTTTTGCAAGTTTACACAATTGTCAGAGGCGTGCTAAGTTTTTATTACGAGCACAATTTCGAATATCGAATTATTTATATATGGAACTATTTTACAATCTCCATCGAGTTCGATATATCCGGGCTCGTTTGTACACCGAAAATAGAGTGAACCATGACAGGTGCAGATTAGCACTTTCAAAATGCGCCATTTCACTTCCACTTAGGGCAAGAGATTCGGTGCTAATGCAGCTTGAAAATCGCTTGTTGAGTTTTTATCTTCTTTCTTGCATTGTGCTTTTTCTTAAGCATCGCTGGGGCGATCAAAGTGTTTGTGAGTACGCAGTGCTAAAATATGTGCAAATATCCAGTTTTAACAAATTGTTTAAAAGTGTATGAGTTTGAGCTTGTTGACTTGGCTTCATAACAGAAAACAGCGCGGGAAAACGGGACAAGAAAGTCCTGTCAGCCTTTCTTGTCCCGTTTGCCCGCGCTGTTTCCTGTTATTAACAAATTCTATTTTGCCTCGTGCCTACTTATTCGATCAATGCTCGTTTCTTTATTCAAGGATACCATCTGGGATGATGACCTTCAGGAAATGCCAAGTTGGCCTTTCATATTTGCGAAAGGTATGCTATTCTCCCCTTCTAATATGAGTAAATCTTGAACCCAAATTTTCAACTTGCAGGTGGGTGGTTTCCTGACAGCGAAGTCCTTCATAGTTTGCATTGACGACGTTCCTCTCATGCAAGCATGCAGTCCTAGAGTGGCGTTGAAGATATTATTCCTGGCAGACATTGCGTCCGTTGCCTACCCAAAAGAGGCAAGTCTTACCCTGGAGTTCCCTCACATGTGAGATTGAAACTAAATTTTGGGCACAATATTTGGCCACAACTCTAGCTTTCCGGTAACATTGAAAAAAAATGTATGCTATATTGGTCACATAAAATACCTTATATTAATTCAGATGGCTTCATTTATTTAAAAGAAAAGACGCGTTTTGGAACAAGATTACTAAACTAAACCATTACCCTTCAATGAGAAGCTAACTGTTTGATGGTATACTGCTTGCGAGTATCCACAAACTACTGGCTGTCAGTACGAGACTTAGAAGGTTACAAATTCTAATTTTAGTGTTAGATAGGTTAAGAGTTTCATTTTAGACTTATGTGGCAATATTGTATTTAAAGTGAACGTAATGTAAGTAGAGATGTATGTATGCAGAAAAGCCTATTCTTAATGAAGAGCTAGTGAGTAACTTTGTAGTTTACACTGTATCTAAGAATATTTAGGTACTTCTGGACTGCTAAACAGAATTGCCTCTTCTTTTTAGGTCAATTGCCACCTGTCATTCACGGAACGGGCACAAAGACTGAGCATACACGAGGGAAACGGACATGAACCCGAAGGTGGCGTCATTGATTAGCTTCCTCAAGGACTTGACTTTTAAACATCTGTGCCTGCCAACTCGAACAATATCCCCGGGAGATTCCCTAATCTGGACCCGTTGTGATACTGTGGGCATAGTGAACGATACGGGAATTGTATGACTAGTGTAACTAACAGACAAGAAAGAAGACCGGGGATGTTATTTGCAGTCATTACGAAGCAAATGTGAAGAAAACAAAGTGGACGAAAATAACATGCGCCTGGCAGGGACCGAACCTGCGAGCTTCAATTAACGCATAGTGACCGCTTGGGATAGTGTGGGCATCTCTCGTATTTCAAGATGCACATGTTGGCAACTGCCTGAACTTCTATGTTTCATATCAATAACTCGTTTGCATTTCACTCTATGGTGTACTGAATTAACGAATTTGTGAGAGAGGATATGCGGGCTATAAAGGGGACAATGCACATGCAAAAAATTGTGGTGCTTTCTGTTGTGAGATTTTCTGTTCTTGCACCACTACTTTTTAAGTTTGCATAACCTGTCAAATTGCAGAATATCTGTCAACTGACGTTGCTGTGGTGAGAAAGAAATACAATTTCAAAAATCTCTTGTTACTTAAAGTAGAAAGCTCATTTTAATTAAAGAAACTCCCTGTACTGAATAAATGAAAAAAAAAACTTGTCAAGTCACTGAAGATTTCTGTACTAAGAAACCAAAAGTGTAGTACAATTACGGAAATTCTCTGTTAGTGGGAACCGAAAAAACCATATCAAGGCACAGAAGTTTTCTGTTACTGAAAACAGAAAAATTATTTTAAATTACACAAATTTACTGTTACTGAGGGAAAAAACATGTAAGATTACAGACATTTTCTATTACTGAAAACAGAAAAAAAACATGTAAATTACAGAAATTTTCTGTGAGCAGGAACAGAAGAGACATGTAAAATTACAAAAACGTAAAAAGAAAACAGAAAGAGAACAGAAATGTTCTGGCAGGCCAGCTGCCAGACAATTTCTGTTTTTTCCAAGAAAAGTGGAATTTGTGGGTCGTCATGCATGCCGATGTGAACCCCTTCGGCTCCGCATTCTTCGGTTCGTCGTGTCGTGCCGTTATAAAAATGACAAACCAGTGCCCTCTAGAGTGCTTCTCCATATATCGACAATGCTTCACTCGCCCGAAATGCGCGGATACCAGCGTGAGAAAGGTATCTTCAGTCGACCGAACATAGTGCATTCCATGGGGTTATGCTGTGGGCAATTGCAGTAATTTCTGGCGCAATCTGCACGCGTCCAGTGCCAGCAGTGTGTTCTGAGCTGTTCTAAGACCGCCTGTGTTTGCATTGTAGGGATCTGGGCCAGCCGCCGCGGTCAACCCCTCAGAGACGAGGACGAGACGAGCAACATGTCTTCATCATTCCAAGACTCGGCGCGACTCACTGTCAACGGCCACTGAGCAAGAGCCGCGAGCGTGTCGGGGTCCATCGTTCTCTTCTACCATCGGCGCGTTCGCGGCTGCCACTCCCATAACATATAAAAGTTATACCTCTCACACGGCCACCACCGAACTCCGTATATCTCCGTTCCGCAATGAACTTCTTAATTGAGCTTAACCAGAATGGAGTTGTGGCCGTGCTACACGGCTCGGTGCAAGCTTTCGACGGTTGCCGCATGGGGCAGAAACAGCGCTGCTGCGCTCGTCGAAGCGTCGAATTTTTATTGCGATAGCAATTATATGGACAGTCTCGGCTGGATTTTGCCGTCGCCGTCATGCACCGTATATGTATAAATATGTATATATATATTATAATAAAGCCCCAAAGAAAAATAATTCAGAAAAATGCTTCCGAAGCGCGGAATCGAACCAGGGACCTCTTGTTCCGCAGCGAGTGGCGCTATCCACTACGCCACGAAAAGCAGATCCTCCACGTAACTAACGGCGAGCGTTATATACATACCCTTTACCGCTGGACGGACTCACAGACGGCAGGCGATAATAAGCTTTCTTCATTACCAGCGAGATCGCGCTAGCAGCGCGACGGGCGCATTTAAAAGTCGTCGTCGAGCTCGCTCGCTTCTTATATTTGCGCAGCGAGAACATTGCCCTTCCGTTGTCTGCTCGCGCGGTTTTCTCGCGGTGAGGGGAAGATGAATGTTTCACGCTTTCACCGTGATGTCCGCGCTCATGATACCGAGCGTACGAAAGTCACTCGAGCTGAAGGGACGCCGCTAAACGAACAAACAGAAGATGAGCGCGAACTATCAAGTGTCACAGCTCGACAGTTGAAGCACGCTAGTTTTTTTCGTTTGTAGTCGCCGTTAAAGCAACAAAAACGTGTTTTTGCGTGTTGATGAAGTACTCGGAATCACCATTGCTGTCACATTGTTTGTGCGTGCGCCTCACACGTGCAGAAACAAATATGGCGCGACGCTTCACACAGCGGCGGCTTGGCGAGGCGTTGGTGTGGAGAGTATAAGCACTGATGTCCGAAAAAATACAACTAAAACTTGCACTACGGGGCGTGAAATGCTGCGCAATAAAAATAGCATAGTTTTTAAAGTGATAATTGAACTCATTAGGACGATTTTGCTAGTGCGGTTTTCAGCGTAGCAGTAGCTGGCTGGGAACGGGAGTATTCCATCGAGCCGAAATGGTCATTACCGAACTCCCTCCACCAAAAGCTCCATTTAACTTCCTCAGCAAAATGGTGACCGCATGACATGAACCCCATCTCCTTCGAGGAAAGACGAGGGAGTTAATCGGAGTTCACGGGTGCCCGTGTGACAGGGGTATCACACACTCAGACGCCACAGTTACAAGAATATTAACGCGCCTATATTAGATGCCTTTAAAGCGCGCTTACTGTCGCGAGCAGCACGCAGGGGCAACAGCGCCTCCTGAGCAGCTGAACAATAATCTAATTCCGCAATTAGCTCTTATAATTTGCGCTTTAGCGTGGCATACAGTGGTACTCTATAACTGATATTTTCTATTTAGTTGCTTTCATACTCGTAGACTACATACTATCTTACTAAATAAACGTTATTATTAAGCACCACACCAACGCGCTAAAGGGAATGCCAAAACGTGCCCCGATCTCAACCTAATCTAGTAACGTTGGTCAAACACAAGATCCACAAATTTCCCAGTGTCATGTCTCCCGCAAAATAAACAAGTTAATGTACTTGTTCGTGTCCCTGCTCAACGTCCATGTGTACTGGCACTCCCCTTGCACAGACGACGCAGTACGAATTTAAAGAAAAATGTGTTACAGTCCTCCTCACTGAAACAGCTGTTCTCCAGAAAATATGGTTCGTTTGAATTGCTAGTATACTATATTCACAGCCTTACACAGGTTGGCTTGTTCACAATTCAGAATTTTACATACATAACACAGAAACACGATGACTATAGCAAATTGGTACAAAACTGGAAACACTCGGTCATATGTGCACTCCCTCGTCCACCTGCATATGTTGAAGCTCACTTATACAACAGGCACCTTCAATTATGCTACGATTGATGAAATCACTGTGTTCTAACCTACGTTAGAACACAGGCATGACTTGTTGTCTAACTGCCTGTCACCTATCTCTTCCAATGTGTTCTAATGTGTAAATCGTGTGTTCTACTTGTTCGGTAGTAAAACACAGACCGTTACATTGAGCGAGCAGTGTTTCACCAATTTGTACTGCATGCAGAAGTTCATTTCTTGCACTTGCATACACTACCAATAGTCATACCTCAAGTGATACAAGAAACAGTGTTTGCACTACTTCATTATAATCAAAATAGTAGTAGTTCTCATGTCTGTGTAATCATATGTATATTTCCATTTCTGTGCACAAAACCTGCACCCAATATGAACACATGGAAGAACATATACAGCACAGGCCAAGCTCTATATAAAATTCACAGCAGTAAAGCAACATGAAAGTAGTTTGTGAAACCTTCTCAAAATGGCTATTGACATGTGCACATCACAGTGCCAGTATCTAAGCCCAATCAAAAGAAATAGGATGCACAAGGAACTTGGTGTCATCCTACACATGAAGGCGACTAAATTAGTATATAAGACTACCTTTACTTTAGAGAAATGTGCAACCATACAGACAGGCACGTTCTAGTACTTTTTATTGCATTAGTTTGCACTATGGCATTAAAACATGTCGCACGTGATCATATAGTTGAGTTTCCTGAAGAAAATTCTAAAATTTATTGTAGATCCACTTCCCACGATTTCTAAAAGCATTCAGCAACGCCCACAAAATGACAACGCTGCCTTGATATATGCTGCACGTATTTGCTCACAGACATCTGAAAACTAACGCAAATTTCTGGAATATGTTTGGAAACTTGGAGTTATCACATTACTACAATGTACCATTACTTCTATTATGCATAATTAGTATATATGTTTTCCAATATATCCGGGTCAGCTAGTGTCATCTGCAACTTAAAATTCATCTTCAATTCCTCACTTCATGACTTATGCATAATTACCACATTCAAAATCGTGCCCAGCATTATGGCTGCAAGGTCAACTTGAAGTTAGGCAATCACGTGCCCAAAATTAAAAATTTGCTATAAATAGCGGCTGATGGCTTGGTACATCGGATCCTAGGACTTGATGTGCCATGAGGTTGAACAAAATTTCACCACGCGCTCATAGAGGCTGTCAAGCAGTCAGGACTTAAGTTCATAGCTAAAGAAATCGTGCAAAAAAATCCACAACGCACATAGAAATGAAGGGGACAGGACGACGCGGTACTAGCAAGTCAAGTTTAACACGTGTTGGCTTTTTTAGACATGTTTTTACTCTCCCAGCTACTGCGTGATTCTTTATTTTGTAGTTTTTTTCCTACTGTGTGTGCACATATTTCTGTGGTTTCCATTAAACTTCAGTTTCTAGTAGCGCATCGCCCTGTGTCTTTCATTCTCATTTCTCTGGGCTGTGGGTTTTTTCCGCACTTTCTTTAAATATGAATGCACATCAACTCGCCCAACTGTCCATAAATGATGAAGTTTGTTGAATAAAGCCAGTTCCACTAAGTGTCAGTTTGAACAGTGCGAAATTTTCAAATGCACATGTTACGGAAAGGTTGCACGCAGTATCATGCATAACACTCTGCATCAATCCCAGTATTTGCCCAAATGCTGTAAGATGTAAGAAATGTTCGAGATGGTGCACAGTGAGGCACAGTGGAGTGTTCCCACAACACACTGTCTCGTACACAAGCAGTGGGCGAGCAACTCTTGCTGCTTTGCCAGAAATGTCTCCCTGAAAATGATACAAAATTTAAGTTCATTAAGCTTTCTGTGTTCATAAAAATGAATTTCTCGCTAAGGACTCACACTTCACAATACTAATTGCAGACCTTTTAACAAAGCATGAAACAAATGCAAGATTGTGAGGTGCTAAGTAGTTCCTTGTGAACTTTTCTTTTAAAGTGCACAGGGCGAAAAATACACGAAGGTAAAGAAATGCAAAGCAACACCAGAAGTGTTACTCGTGTCCTGTGTACCACCATTCGGGTAGATTTCGATGTCAGTCAAGTTAGCATTATAGTGTAAAGGGGTGTCAATGTTAGTGAGGTGTAGTTTGTATTTAAACAAGTTGGACACTAGATTATTGATGAACCACAGCTGCTCTGTTTAGGACTGAATATTGGGCGACTTGGTATTGATTCATGGCAAAAATTAACGGCACACTTGTAGTGCGGACAAAAGAAGACCTGGACACAATACCAGCGTTTTCACCTTGTCAGAAATTGTGTCAACAGTGAGAATACTGTGTACAGGTCATAAACACTATGGCAACATAATTCAAAACAAAATAACGAGGGGCAAGAAACAAGGTGATTCAACAAGGTGGTTCGACAGGTTCCAGTGACTTATATAAATGTGATTAAAATAGCCTTGCACAATAATACGTCTCCTAAAGGCTATAAATATGCATATGTAACCCTAGCAAGTTCCAGTGCTGATTGTGACTAATGAAGTAACAATACCACTAAATGCATGCTCTTCACAACACACTGTCACTTAGTAGATGTCTGTCACATCATATGGCAATAACTTTGTTTCATCATAGAGTCATAATTATGCGACGACTATTCCACATGTCAACGCGCACAAATTGACATTTAGACGGAGGATCAAAACAATCAAATCAAGCATGAAAACAGCATAAACAGAAAACAAATTTGGTCTCAATGCATTTCATCACATGATAGCGTGATAATAGCGGCCTTTTTATTTTGCTTTAGTGTATACTCTTGAAAGCACTCTGCTTCATTTATGCTTTATCGCAAGGAAGGAAGTAATGTTGTACAAATGTCTTTTTTCAAGGCGCACTCGCGCATCTATTGGCTAGCCGTGCGAAGCATGTGCTATATTCACACAAGTTTCTAAACACGCATTACACATCGTCGCTATGTGAGCTTAATGGTTTTTCTTTCTTTTTTTCGATTTTTCATTGCACTTTTCCCGCGACGCCATGTGCAAACGACACCTACAGCAAGCACCCGAGCGACGATAAGGACGCACGAACAGAGGGAACATAAGTATTACCAGAGTCATTCAATGCTTCTTATGGTCACGAAAATGCCGCCTCAGTTTCATATGGAGCCAGCGGCCGCCGCCAGAGGCGCTGCTGTGCTTGAGAGGCGATGCGAACGCTGCTGCCGGTGGGTTTGTGTGGAACAGCCTCGCTTTTTTTAGCTTTCTAAACTTCCGCAACAGTCGCATTGCTTTCACACTTTTACTTTTAGCACTCAGCATGCATAAATACATTCATGAACGCGCTTTGGCTTAAAATGGGCACCCGGGAGGAAAAAAACCAGCACAAGACATGCAGCTCGCGGTGGTATCAGCAAAAAAATACAAATATTCGGGGATTAACGACAGAATACCAAGATATTATTACGAACGCCGTAGCGGGGCCTTCTGAATGATTTTTGCCACCTAGGGTCCTTTTAAATGTACCTAATTTTCAGCGCACTGGTGTTGTTTTATGTCGCCCTCATCGAAATGCGGCCGCTGCGCCCTCGCAAGCTCCTTTCGTCTTAACAATGCGATACTACGACAGGTACAGCTTTTTAAAATTTCCGTCAAGTTAAACACCGTGCATTCGCAGCAAAGTGCCAGCGGTGTCAGTTGTAAACAAAGGCAAAAATACGAGCTGTTACACGCCCATTCGCGTGGTTATGGCGCGGTCTAAAACAGCGCGTCGGCGATGCTCGGAGCTCTTCCCAGGACGACTAACGTGCTCTTTTACATGGTGGTCTCATTGTCGATAAGCGAGATCGAGGTTTGCGCTTCGCGAGATACGAAAGAAGTCCTGCAAAAATCCTTGAAACGGCGTCAGTCTTCAGCGTTGGCCTGTCGCGTTTCAGGGACACGGAGTCACCGTTGATGTTATAGCCAAGCGTAGTGACAATGTCCGAGGCGACAAAATGGTTAGCACACACACGTGTATACATCGACTCAAAGCTAAAATCGCCACTTTCCTGCCGTGGTATGGCCCGCTTCCATATCTTGCCCTGCCGCTTATTTAATGGTAAAGAAAACAACGACACCTTTCTGCTTCCCTTGTAGCCGGAACGGCACCCCGGCACGCAGAATCTGTTAGGCATCCTAGTCCTGAGACAACGTTTCCACTAACAAACATATCACAACCAGACACTTGTCTCGCAATGCGCGAGTATTTCAATACGCGGACGGCGCAGACGGTCGCCTCTCTGGCGCAGCAGCGGCGCGTTGCGGTATTTTCGAGTAGCGTATGAAGCTCGCCCATGGCGTGACGGTGCAGATTCATGACCATAAAGAGATTAAATGACTCTGGTATTACTTACCAATGTGTTCCCGATGGTACCGCGAACGCAGCGTGCGCATAATCTGCTTGGTAATATAACAGCGGCAGGCTCGCTTCAGTTGCCGGGACATTGCCACCATATCCCACCCGCAGTAAGACCCGCATTAAGACATACTGCACTGTCGTCAACTCACGCATTTCTTGTCCAGCGGCGAGAGCAGGCACAAAACGCGCACACCAGGCCTGTAGCCGGGAATGTTTTTCGGGGGGGGGGGGCGCCCACTTGCTGAAAACCTTGACTATTTGAGAAAAACAACTATTTCAGTATTTATATTTGGTAAAAGACCTACTTCACCAAAATTTCGGTGGGGTGGTGGGGGGGGGGGGTGCGGGCCCCTAGAACCCCCCCCCCTCCTGGCTACGGGCCCGGCGCACAGACGTCCGACACAGCTGGGCAGTTCAGCAGCGGCGTTCATAAGGCCAAGGTAATCCAATGACGGCTTTGCTTGGGCATCCCGCACGCTGCTGGGGGGGTAGCCTAAAACGACTCTCTTCTCGCGTTTCTTTTTTCTCGCTTTCTTACCTTCGCGCGCGCATACGTCGCGACGCTTTCTCAAATCTCGCTTGTATTCCGACGCGTGTTTTTGTCTTGTTTCCTCGCCCTCGCCGAAGAGCAGGCGGGCTGCAGCCGTTCGAAGGTCGAAGGGCATTTATCTCGTTTCCTCCCGTTCACAGCGGCCGCTTAAAAAGAATCGCGCTTTTTTTTTCTTTTTTAACACGAAAGTGTTTTATGCCGGGGTCCACCAAGACTTCAGCGACGTGTTTCCGTCAAGGAAATGACGTCGAAAAAATTTCCACCATCATATGGCAAAGAAAAAAACAGTTGATCCCTCCGTCATAGGAATCGGAATAACACGAAAGTAATGCGTGCCGTTACAGAAGTAACTGAATGTTTACTGTACATTGATGTAAGAGAGTTTGCACAATGTATGTTGATGTCTGGCAGCTAATGGCACCGTTAAACGTGTATGCACCCACTTCAATGATTGGTGATACATCTCCATCCCGACGACTAACGTCCATGTTAAATGATTAAACAAAGCCTTGTGGTAGCTGTAGTAGTCAACGGTGAAAGCTTAATCAGAGAACTAGGTGTGATAGCCAGAAGAGCGTAGCATATTGGACGCAGGACTTGGTGGCCATCCCGCGGCATGTTAAAATGTGAATGAGCACCACGGCCGGCCTAGAGCCTGGTGAGGCAGGCGCGCGTCGCAGAGCTATTTTAGACGCGAAGTATCTTAAGGCGGAGCTCAATCCGGTGATGGTGTGCGGCGTGACCACCCTTACTGCGCATGCGCATACCCTCTTCACACACATCATCTCCTCTTCCCCTCTCCACTTTCCCTCTCCCCCTTCCCTTTCCACTTTCCCTCTCCCCTCCCCCTTCCACTCTTCCTCTGAAACGCGGGCTAGACATGCCGAAATTCTCTCCTGCCAGGTGAGGCAGGCGCGCGTCGCACAGCTATTTTTGGTTTGGATTAGCGTGATGCTATGAACGAGGCCGACGCTTTTACGACGCTTGGGCCAATGTAGCCACCTTGCGGTGTGTTAAGGCACTGAAAAAATTGAACTTCTATTGAAAACGCGCCGAATGGGACGGACGTGTAACGCGGTGCAGGTGCTAATCGCGGAGGCCATAGTAATGACGAACTACTTTACCTTGCCGCTCTCAGAGGAGAACACCACCCCGCCGACCGGGAGAGTGGTAAGTATCCGCCTCGTGCATCAGTATGGTGGCGCCACCGCTCGGCTCCCCTGGTGACTAGCGAGGAGAAAGGAAGATGTGCCCTCTCCCAACCCCCCATAGGATCCCATGCATTTTGAATCAAGTTTGCGATTTCGTTGCGCAAAAACAAACTAGCGCCATCTCTCGACAATACGCCACACCGACGACGCAACACGTCCTCTTGCTTCCACCGACTGGCCATGCTCCAAGCTAACTCCTCTCTCCACTTTCTTTTATTTCTTTCGGTGGCCGTGAGAGCGCGCGCTGTGCACTGTGCTGTAGCGTACCCGACAAGACCGGCTGGGCTCGTCGCGTCTTCCTTGAACGCTGCAACGTTAATATTGTGTTAAGGCGGTGGCCACACGTCGGACGACGAGCCCTGATTTCGTTCAGCTGCCATCTCATCAACGGCAATGTTTCAGACGCCTCAGTTGTGTACTTTTGTCCGTTGGTTGCGGGACAAGATGGCCTCCTGCAAGACCGCGTTTTTCCAAGTCAGCTGTGTGTGTAGTTCTCGGCGTCGTAGCAGTTTGATGACGCGAGGACGTCAACTGGTGCTACATCGTGGGAACCGCTGAAGTGACTGCAAGCTTGACGACATTGTGCCAGAATATTCTAGCGTACTGTACGCGCACGATTGTGCTACACTTAAAATACCGCGCTTGGCCTCGAGCGTCAACTTGGTACGCCTGTGTGCAACAGGCGTGTTGTTATCGTTGTTGCGTCGGTTATATTGAATTGCAATTGGAATACCGTTTTGGCAAAGGTAAGTGAAGCTGTAAGTAGTTGTTCTGCTATATGCTCGCTACTCCACGAACATTACTTCTGGAATCGCATTTTATTTTGAGCTGCACGTACCAAAGGAGAATCTAGCATACGAGATACATTGCACGCGTGCGCATTTCCTATATAAATCTGAGTAATGCCACGGGTGCGCATTTCCTGTATAAGTCTGAGTAATACCATGCTCAATTTAAAGCGCATGTGTTAGAGGATTGTGGCTTCAATGGTGAAAGTGATTAGATATTCCGAATTATGTGATTGCAATGCAGTTAGAACTTTCTCATATGTTAATACGGTCTGTGAACAAAAAAAAAAACGCTGTGTGAATGTTTTTGGTCATTTGCTACAGTACTTTCACGCATTATTATGCAGCTGTGTGACGGCTGGTAAACGTTCAGCAAGTTAGATTTTGGTTTTCTTGGCCTAGTTGAGTGCTACGAGTGTTGGGCGAAGATAAAATCGCGTGTCTTTTGTGCGTTTCTTAAGCAGGCATACAGCCGTAATAGTCATTGTTGTACTGTTTGGGGTGTTCAATAAAACAAGAATGCTGTTTTGTACTGCAACAATTTTTATTTCATCTGTGTTAACAGATCACGCAAACAACTTGGACACATGCACGTAAGAAACGTACGCAGTGCATCGCGCGCACGCATTAAAAAACGGGCCTGTCATTTTAAAACAAATAATATAGAACAATGGACGTAACAGACGGCATGGTTGTCTAGTGGAGCAGCGTCGGCAGTACAAATATCAAACCGGAATGAAACATGAATAGAAAAACGGAGAGTAACAGGCGCTTTACCCACGGCTTCTCTGAGCCGCGCAGATCCACCTATCGCTACCGTCCGCCGTTGGTGGCGCCACCAGTACCACTGAAAGCAGCAGCGCACGAGGCAGATAAAAGGCGGGTTTGTAAAGTCGCTAGAGTTTGTGACCGTGGCGCAGTGGATAGCGTGCCCGGCATCTGTTGTTGCGGGCCGAGCGGTCGTGGGTTCGATGACCGGTGACGGAACCTTTTTTTCTTTGCCACCTGATCGTGTACCTTTTTTCTACGTCATTTTCGTGACGGAAATACGTCACTGAAGTCTCGGTGGACCCCGGCATAAAACACTTTCGTGTTAAAAAGTTCCATCAACGGGCATCGAACCCACGACCGCTCGGTCCGCAGCAACAGATGGCAGGCACGCTATCCACTGCGCCGCGGTAACAAACTCTAGAGGCTTTGCAAACGCGCCTTTTATATCTACCTCTTCCGGTCGGTGGGGTGGTGTTGCATTCCGGGAGCGGTAAAGTAAGTTAATTCGTCATTATTGTGGCCTCTGCGATCAGCACCTGCAACGCGTTACACTTCCGTCCCATTCGGCGCGTTTTCAATAGAATTTCAATTTTGTCAATGCCTTAACACACCGCGAGGTGGCGACCTTAGCCTAAGCGTCGTAAAAGCGTCGGCCTCGCTCATAGCATCACGCTAATCCAAACCAAAAAAATTACACCATCTCCCGCTAAAGGGGACCATGAGGCGATGCGAAGCCGGAGCACTTGCACGATAGCGTTCCGTTGGCGTTCGTTGGGCATGCTACCGACCTCGCGTCGTGGAACGCCAAGAGGGACGCTGCGCGCGTCGTATCTTCCATCTAGCCTGGCCGTTAACTCTCACAGGGCGAGCGGGGAACGCGGTCGACAGGCGGGCGAGAGGGGGGCAGCGTAGAAGAGGAGAAAGAAGGGGAGGGGACGCGCATGCGCTCGAGCTCATCGCGGCGTTGCGCAGGAGAGAATTTCGGCATGTCTAGCCCGCGTTTCAGAGAAAGAGTGGAAAGGGGGAGAGTGAAAGTGGAGAGGGGAAGGAAGAGGGTGAGTGGAGAGGGTATGCGCATGCGCAGTAAGGGTGGTCACGCCGCACACCACCACCACCGGATTGAGCTCCGCCTTAAGATACTTCGCATCTAAAATAACTCTGCGACGCGCGCCTGCCTCACCAGGCTCTAACACCGCGTTCACCGCTCAAGCGCTCGCCCCGAGATAACCCGCGGCTGGGCTACCGGGGCGGCACGACGCGCTTTGTGTTTCCCTCTAGGCCGGCCGTGGTGCTCATTCACATTTTAACATGCCGCGGGATGGCCACCAAGTCCTGCGTCCAATATGCCACGCTCTTCTGGCTATCACACCTCGTTCTCTGATTACGCTTTCACCGTTAACTACGGCTAGCACAACGGTTTGTTTAATCATTTAACATGGGCGTGAGTCGTCGGGATGGAGATGTACCACCAATCATTAAAGCGGGTGCATCTACGTGTAAACGGTGCTATAGCTGCCACAGATCAATATACATTGTGCAAACTCTCTCATGTCAATGTACAGTAAACATTCAGTTACTTCGGTAAGGGCACGCATCACTTTCGTGTTATTCCGATTCCTATGACGGAGGGATCAACCATCTTGTTCTTTTTCGTCGCGTTCTTTTCGCACGGGATTTTATTGCGTGCGCTGAGGCAGGTCGCCTTGGCCAGTTTGTTATCTAAAAGCGTGTAAGGAGTGTACATGCCGTGCCAATTGGCTACATCGAGGGTTTCCCGGCTTTTCATTTTAGTTTAATTTTGATTTGATGGAATAGCGACATATGCGAAGAGACGAAGCGAAGTAACGACAGTACCAATGCGAAGTATCAGTATCAATACGACATAAGCGAAGTAACGACAGTATCAATGCAAATAGATCGCGTCAGCGCTTACAACCCAGACGCGATAGACCACGCCAGACCGCGCAGCGAGAAGCAGCCGGCCGGAACTATTAGTTGCCAGCAGCGGCCGTCAACACCGCGAAGTTACGCGGAGAGGAAACCACACAACACTGAAGCGAGGTGACTTATGCGCTGGGCTGGGCACCTCGAACGGCGCTCCCTCTCTCCTACGGAATGAAGCGAGTTGAAAGGGAGTTGAGAGGGTAAATATAGCGACCGCTGTATCTCCGGTCCTAATTTAGCTTGTGGCGATGGCCGACCTCACAGACCGACAGTGTCTCGGCCTTACCAGAGAGAGAGAGCGAGTCCGACACGACCGCTTTAATCAGAAGTATTTTACTCTATATATCTTTCGAACGCCAGCGTGCGCACGCCCGTGGCAGCGGCACCTCCTCGTGTGCAAGAGCGAGCGTCTTTTTTTTATTGGCGCCAGTATGCCCTACGGCATAAGTTAAATAAAAGGAAAGAGTTCAGATTCGCTGATAAAGGCCAGGAGCGGTCGATGCAACGGCCCGTGCGTCCAGCGCGTTAAGTCGGGGGGCGGTAGTCAAGGCCTCGTAGGTGGCGGGTGCGAGCCTTGTGAAGGCCCGGACATCTCCCAAGTAGGTCGGTCCTCTTCTTTGAGACGCCGATGCTGCTGACGCTACAGAGGGTCCCTAGAGGGCTCCCCCCCTAGAGAGGAGGAAAGCTCGACGAACGATCGTAACTCCAGGAGACACGAAATGCCTTGGGCGTGGCGTAAGAAAGCAGCGATGCGGGATGCAGTAGCGTTGCGTTGCACGATGGTGGGACCGATGGCAACGTTGCTTCGAATTAGGCAGGTTTGACACGTTCAAGAGCGATTGTGTCGGGCCAGCCGTTAACGTTGACGACGAATGTCGACGGACGACACTCCAGAACTCGATACGGCCCGGAGTAGTGCGGCTGCGCAGGCTTCCGCAGAGCGCAGTTGCGCACGAAAACGTGTGTAGCAGAGGTGAGCTGCGGATACACGTAAGGAGCTCTCGATTCGTGCGGGCGTGTAGGCACGGGGCGTATCTGCTGGAAGATGTTTTACAGTTCGGAAACGTAGTCTCCGGCTAGTGGCACAGGTGTTTTGGCGGGGACATCGATGAAGTCGCATGGCAGGTGTAGCGAACTGTCGTAGACCAACTCGGCGCATTAACAGCTCAGGTCGATTTTGATGGCAGTTCTAATGCCAAGCAAAACGAGTGCAGTTGAACGACCCACTTCTCTGGTGATTCTTATGCCGTGAGGGAGGACTTTATAGATGCCTGTGGAAACGTTCGACCAGCCCATGTAATAATAATATTATCTGGGGTTTAACGTCCCAAAACCACCATATGATTATGAGAGACGCCGTAGTGGAGGGCTCCGGAAATTTCGACCACCTGGTGTTCTTTAACGTGCACCTAAATCTAAGCCCATGTATTTGTGGGTGGTAAGAGGTCGTGCGGACTTGTGTCGTTCCGAGAAGCTTGAGGATTTCGTTGAAGAGCGCCGAATCAAACTGCCGTCCGCGATCGGTGACTATAGCAGATGGGCAGCCGAACCTCGCAATCCATGTCGACACGAATTTTGCTGCTACGGTGGGCGCTTATATGTCGGCAATGGGTGTAGCTTCTGGCCACCGTGTAGCGGTCGATGCAAGTCAGTATGTAGCTGTAGCCCTTGGAAGGTGGGAGAGGGCCGACCAGGTCCAAGTGTGCGGTGTCGAAACGCGCGTCCGGAGGAAGGAGAGAGAACCAACATTTATTGAGAGAAAAACTGTGGTTCTTTCCGCGTGGGGCCCTTCTTCCAAGGCTCCACTGGCGATAGCGGCTCGGCGGGCCTGACTTATGGTTGCCAGTTGGCTTCCCAGTGTCCGCTCAACGAGTCGCGCCTCCCACGACCAGGTGTGTATTGGTTGCGTATGTGCGGTGGAAGGAAGGACTTCGCAGGAGGGATGGGATGGCGCTGCATCTTGGAGCGTTCACACGGCAAACAACAGCGCAGCGAGTCGCGAACTTACTCGTTTAGCTGAGGCCAAACGTAGCGACTGGAAATGAGCTTCTGTGTAGCGTGAATTCCGGGATACGACAGACTGTGTAGAGCATCGAACAGGCGTCTGCGAAGCGGTTCAGGAGTGAAAGGTCGGGGTGCGCAGGTAGAAGTATCACACACTACCGATGTACGATCTCAAGTGAAAGCGACGTCTTCCAGTTTCAGGGACGTTGACGCATTTCGGAGGGTACGTAGCTCGGTGTCGTGACGCTGCTGAGTAGCAAGTAGACCGACGTCGATGATGGAAGGCTCTGCAGTTGCTGTGGAGACTGCATCGACGTGGTTCAGAACATCGGCAGGAATGTTGTCGGTGCCTTTGACATGACAGAACGTTGCTCTAAACTCCGAGATGTAGGAGAGATGTCGACTCTCGCGAGGCGAGTAGTTGGACAAGGTGCTTTTGGTCGGTCAGTACACTAAACTGACGACCTACTAGGAAGTGCCGGAAGTGTCGGACAGCCAAGTACACGGCGAGTGGCTCGCGGCCGAAAAGGCTGTAGCGGCTCTGTGCAGGCTTCAGCTTCTTTGAAAAGAAAGCGAGTGGATGCGATCAGTGCTGGGCGGTATCGAAGATACGTGTATCTTAGATACTATCTTAGATACTCTTTGGGTATCTTGAATCTGTATCGCGATACGTCTCGCAAAACAAGTATCTGTATTTCCGATACATTCGATAATGTATCGTGTATCTAAGGATACAAGATACCGCTATCGCGACACAACTGTGCGAAACAATAATCGCTGGCCAAACCCAGCTCCTCAAGCTGGTACTGGCGCCACTATGCCATCTGAATAAAACTAGAGGCAGTGATTAAATTTAAGGCCGATGCATTGATGTTCGGTTACAGGAACATGCGCTATCCATCAAAAATGGTACGGGCTCGCATCTGCCATTTCATTGTAAATCTTGTGCATGTGTGCCCCTGTTCTCATCCAGGAAAATCTTAAAGCGAAGTTGTGACGCAGTCGCAAGAGAACTGGCTGAGGCCTATTTCATTAAATTGTACGGGAGTGGGTGTGTCAGCGTTCCCTCTATCGTCCTGCACAGCAGTGAGTTTGTTTTTTTCCAAGATCGCTTTTGATTTCGGCCGTCTGCGCATGTGTGTAATGGCATATATATTGAGTGTCTTTTCGAGAATAAACCAGTTGGTAGTGTGCGCTTGTATACGTCTCTTCTTCCTGTTTCGTCCTTGTCCCTTTTTGCGCCACCGTCTTATACTTTAACGATGCACCTGGTTTCGAATGTTTCAGCAGTATGGCACTGACGAGGGCAGTCTTGACTCTTGTGAACGCGTGGGCATCCTCTTCCGTCCACTGAAATGCTTGGTTCTTTTTGGAGTTGAGCAGACCGTGTAGAGAGGCGACAAGTCGTGCACAATCAGGTATAAACCGTCGATAGAAATTGGCGAACCCGAGAAATTGTCGAAGTTTGGTCATCGTTGTTGGTTGTGGAAAATCTTTGACGACGCGAATCCCAGACGGCAGTGGAGGAATGCCAATCGTGTCGACTACGTGTCCAAGGAAGTCGAGTTCCTGTCGCCAAATTCACTTTTGGTGGCGTTTATGACGATTCCGCGGCTGGCAAGGAGGGAGAATAACAACCGCAGGTGTTGAACATGTTCTTCTGCGGAAGGCCTTGCGACAAGAAGATCGTCGATGTAGGCAAAACGAATGGCAAGCCTCTGGCGACGGAGTCGATGAAACGCTGGAACGATTGGCCAGCGTTCCGGAAGAATTCAAGAAAACCGAAAGGTGTGGTGATGGCGGTATTCGGGATGTCTTCTTCGGCGACTGGCAGTTGATGATAGGTGCGAACAAGATCGACCTTAGAAAAGATCGTCGCACGGTGAAGTCCTGGATATTCGGAAGCGGATAGCGATCAGGAACCGTGATGTTGTTGAGCGCCCGGTAATCGTCACATGGACGCTAATTCCCAGACGTCTTCGGCATCATATGCAGCGGGACGCCCTATTGCTAGAAGAAGGTCGGATGATCCCGAGTGCGAGCATTCGCTCGAACTCCGCGCGGGCGACCTTGAGTTTCTTAGGAACCAAACGCCGAGGTCGAAAATAAACCGGAGGGCCGGAGGTGACGATGTGTTGACAAACGTCGTGTTGGACCGGTTGCGTCGAGTCCAGCTGGTGCGTCTGGACGAGCTCGGCGAAACGTTCTTCCAGCATGGAAGATATGGGCGCGATCGGCGATGTAGTTGTTCCAACGGCGCCGGTAACGGTCAGGTGTGCAAGAGAGTCGATAAGACGACGGTGTTTCACGTCGACAAGGAGTCCACAGTGGTGCAGGAATCAGCTCCGATGAGGGCGCGTCGGACATCTGCAACCAGGAAAATCCAGCGAAACGCTCGTTGGAGGCCAAGATTGAGCATGACGGAGCTTGATCCATAAACTGGAATCTTAGTACCGTTGTCGGCTTGCAAAAACGACACAAGTGTCGTTTTTCGGTCGGAGCGTTGAGCAGGAATAATGCTTTCGTCTGCACCAGTTTCGACTAGGAAACGTTGTCCTGTGGCTATGTCCGTGAAGTAGAAGAGGCGACTTGTGTGCTGCGCCGGACCACTTGTCGCCGTCAGAGGGTGGCCAGCCTGTTTCCCTGCCACGCACACGGACGGCGGCAGTGACGAGCGTCGTTTCCAAAACGGCGATGGTAGCAGCAGATGCCAAGCGTCGGTGACGCGTCACGGCTAGCGGGTGTGCGTCTCGGCTTGCTGGAACTTCGGTGGCGTGAACGGTCAGGTTACGCGCGGCGATGTTCTGCTGCAGAGACGATGCAGAGACGACGCTCAAACAGGGCGTGGAGCGGCGACTGGGCTGTCGAAGAAGACGACGAGTTCGCAGCGTGGTGGTACTCTCACCAGTCGACGCTGTCCTGGCTGCGATGGCTGGCGTTAAAAACAGCTCGCGTAACAGCACGTCTTCGACGGATCTTGCGCTGTCTTCGAGCAGCTGCTTCATTCGGCGAAGACGTTGGCTGGGGCGTCGGTCACCGACTTCTTCAGCGGACAGAAGCTGCTCTATGTGAGAACGCTGTGAATCTGCCGTGCGCTGTAGCAGGGCCGTCTTGAGATCTTCGTAGGCGTTCGCAGACAACGGCTTGCACAACAGATCCGCTACTTCGACAATGGCGGTGGGCGAGAGTGCCGTAACAGCGTAGTGGATCTTCGTAGCTTGGGAGCGGATACCAGCAAGCTGAAATTGTGATTCAACCTGAAGAAACCACGCCGAAGGATTCTGGTCCCAGTACTGCGGAAGGCGGACAGCGATGGCTGAGCAGGAAGGCTCACCGCGTTCCTCGGGAAAGTTCTGGTCTCGAGAACTTGTACCGTCAGTCTGTTTCATGGTCGCTTCTACGACGGAAACGTATGACCACCATCATGTTCGGGTCACCAAACTGTGGCGACGGGCAACCTCACATACTGAGGAAGTCTCGGCCTTACCAGATAGCGAGCGAGCACGACACGACCGTTTGATCAGAAGTATTTTAATATATATCGACTTCGAACGCCAGCGCGCGCAGGCCCGTGGCAGAGGCACCTCCTCGTGCAAGAGCGAGCCTCTCGGTCCTCCTCTTTGCGAAGCCGATGCTGCTGCCTCTACATGCTTTTCGAAAAATTCTTTCGGATATATTCCTGGGAACGGTCCGACTCATTCCAGGGCGTTTTTCACGCCAAGCCCGAGAAGTGGTTCATGACCCCTTTAAGCTCGCGAGTGGCGAGGAAATCGTTTTCTAGCATACCCGTAAAAATGTTCGCATGTTTGGCCCTATTTTGGTGCCCATCGAGTTGCCGCTGGTTTGAACGTAATGTTAGCCATCGAATTTAAAGTTGCTAACCCCGCGAAATCCGAGATCTCATCACAATCAATCCCATTCCGCGAAATGTACACCCCGACTACAACAGAGGCAGGCGCCTTGCGCGGGCGACCGCCCTTCTCAAGCGCATAGACGTGAAAGCGGACGACGTCTCGTTCGTGGAAGCCGCTGCCTATCGCAACAACCGAGCCTTCGCCGCGGTCGTGGTTTCATCCACGCAGCGGATCCTAACTCCGCCACTATCCTCACCCGAGACCCCGAAGTAGCTGAGCAAGTAGCCATAGCCTTAAGTGGTGCTCGACAGCAAACGAGAAGTCATCTACAGCGACTCTAGAGCGGCCATGAAAGCCTTCGAACGTGGTGTCGTCTCCGATCAGGCGTTACGCATCCTCCGCAGCGTGGATCCGAGTACTCTCAAGCATCACACCGTCATCTGGTTCCCTGCCCATCTCGGCCGGGTGCCGGGCGCCCCGTCCAACCTCAACGAGATCGCCCACGACGCAGCGCGCGCGCTTACCGACCGCGCCGTCACAGGGAAACCTCATCTCGCCGAGTTAGAAGCCAACCGGGACGCACCCTACGTATAACGACATCACAAAACACTTTTACCTTGGACGCCGCATTTTTCCGCCCCCGCATCCGAAATTTAACAGGCTGCAGGCGTAACCCTACGCTTACTGCAAACGCACCATACCAAACCTCGCCAAGCTTCATGTTTCTATCCCGACGCGTACCCAGCGACACGTGCCCTCGTGCGGACACACGGCGACACTCACACACGTGCTCTGGGAGTGTAGAAACGCTCATCCCGGCTCTACCTCACACAAGTGCGAGACGTCCCTCAGAAGCTCGCTTCTCGCCGACCAGCAATGGGCTGTCCAGCAGGCCCACGAAGCGGCCGCCAGGTATCTCTGTCGGTCCCTACGTGGGAGACGCCCGCTACGCGCTGAGCGCGTCCTGCAGGACGTAAAGTTTTTCCAATCCAAAGCTCGAGGATTATTGCTCAAAATAATGCATAGGGTGGTATCGTCGATGTATTTGTCATATACGGAGTCGTTATAAGCATGGAGTACCGACTGAATCTCATCTGCATGTGGAATGTCCGTGTACAGCGACGCCACGTCCAGTGTGACCAAAAGAGCATCACCTGGTACATGCAAATCAGCTATGTCGGACAGAAAGTGGTTAGTATCCTTGATATACGAAGAAACGCCAGGAGGAACGGAAATAATTATGTTATCTCGTAGCGGGACAGGTTTTCCTTGATGGTTCCTATTCCTGAAACTATTGGTCGGCCTGGATTATTTGTTTTACGAATTTTAGGGAGCACTTAAATCTACCAGCTACTGGGCTCAAAGGGGCTAGGGGTTTCAGTGCAGATGCCGGAATTTTATTTTCTTTAGTAGGTCTTCTAAAGTTTTTTTATGTTGGTCTGAACTCCTCGGTAGGTTTGTAGCACAAATGTCTATAAGATTCATGGTGATTCAGTTGTTTATAGGCCTCACGAAAGTAATTAGTTTTATCCATTACGACGATTGCACCACCCTTATCATCGACGATGTTGTAACGGCTAGCTAGCGTTTTCATTGCTTGACATTGAATGACCATGCTTTTAAAAATTTGAGCTACAACCCCACCGAAGAATTCAAGAGCAAGATGAAAGAAACTTTTGAAGACCTAGTAAAAGAAAATAAAATTCCACCGTCTTCACTAAAATCCCTAGGCCCCTTGAGCCCTGTAGCTGGTAGATTTTATCTGCTCCCTAAAATACATAAAACAAATAATCCACGCCGACCAATACCTTTACGAATAGGAACCGTCACGGAAAACCTGTCCCGCTACGTACATAGCATAATCAGTTCCATGCCTCCTAAGTTTTGTTCATATATCAAGAATACTAACCACTTTCTGTCCGACATAGCTGATTTGCATGTTCCAGGTGATGCCCATCTGGTCACACTGGAGGTGGCGTCATTGTACACGAACATTCCTCATGCAGATAGGATTCAATCTCTACTTCATGCTTATAACGACTCCGTAGATGACAAATACATTGAAGGTACCACCCTAGGCATTATTTTAGCACTAATCCTCGAGCTTAACAACTTTGAATTCGATGGCGAACATTACGTTCAAACCAGCGGCACCTCGATTGTACACCTTAAACGCTCCCTAACAAGAACGATAAAACCCCCCATTGTGCCTCACAAAATATTTTATTGAGACACAGAGGCAGTAAAACCTATGCCCGACGTAAGCCCTATAAATGCCCATATAAGGGAGTTATATGCCACCCTTATTACATCGAAAAACCTCCCTAATGAGAACGACATAACCCCCTTTGTCCCTCGTGGAGATATTCTATTCAGACACAAAGGAAGTGACATTTATGCCCAACGTTTATACACGCCCTCATATGGGAGGTATTTTTTAGGCCTTTTCTTAGGGCATAAAAAGATGTACAGAGAGGAGTGTTCTAGAGGACAAGCCAAAAACGCCCATTTGGGCGTTTTTCTGTTTAGAGTGTAATCAACAACGACCACAATGGGTATTTGTCGGGAAATGGAAATTTCATCGTTATATCGGTGGCTTCGTAAAGTCGCATTTCACAATTCAAATTTCTTACCATGTCTACATATAACTTATGCTCAGCGCACGAGCTTGAAGAAAAATACGAGAGATACACGAGTACGGCTGGGAGCTTACCGACATGGTAGTATACTCCATGCTACCCTGCTCTGGGTGGAGAAATAGGCGACTAGAAAGAGAGATATATATATATGAAAAGTAAGTAAAAAAACACAACTACTCACACGCACAAAAAAGTGCTTTCCACTCAGAGTCGTTCAGACAGGCCAGTAGATCGCAGGATGCGTGCTAGCGCTTGTACGGTCTTCTTCTGGTATGTTAAGTCTTGGCGGTGACGTACTATTCTTTCCTCTGACAGAGGCTGGTCGTCTAACTTGTTGAGAGCATCACAAACAGATTGTCTCTGTGCGCTGTACTCGTGTCCGTCGCAGAGAACATGTCGAATCGTTTCGTCATAGCCGCAGTGTTCACATGCGGCAGCTTCGGCCATCCTATGCGTAACGCATAATCATGGGTAAGCGCGACACCTAACCACATTCGACACAGAACATTAGCGTCACCTAAGCGGAGTCTTGATGAAAGCCAAAGGATTAACTAGGAATCAAGGGAATGTAACCGCGAAGAGCTGTAACCTATGCTGCCGTCAAGGTTGTTGGGTGAGCCGTCCTGAGTGTGATATTTGTGCCATTCCTCGGTATCGCGGCCACCGCAGTTCAGCTGCTCGGCTGGACGGAGCCGTCGAAATAGACATGTGTAGAACTTTGATGCTTCTTTTGCATGAGAAGTAAAGCGAGCTGTCTAAGAGCTGGAGCTTACATCTTGTTTTTTCTGGATGCCTGGTACTGTTAACGTAAAGTTCATATTCACGTATTATTTCTTCATTTATTTCTTCATTCAGTTACTAATTTACAGTTATAAATATTTGGCTATACCAGCTGTGGGATGAAAATAACGACACAGTTATGCATTAGTGCAGCACTTTATTAGCAATAAAAGATTCATGCACAGGCCACACAACTACGTGGCCACACAAAATATTCTAGCACTGCGTGGTATCGGGGAAAAAGAAAGTACACAAATTAACTTGCGTGATAGACGGCGCAGTACTAAGTGTATGCTATTGTTTAGTTGTTCGAAGTGCTGACAAAGTAGCGTAACACTCTGAAGAGGAACGCGGTGAGTTAGTATAATCGTGAAAATTTGTTTAACATTGAAAGTACGAAAGCTGAAATTAGGTTAGTTTCATGTAGGAGAGATTAAAAAGGGGCAAGAAATATCTATCGTAACGGAGACATATCAACCAGTAGTTTTTATCTGTAGATATTCAAATAACTTTATGTCATCTTTACGAGGATCCCTAGTGACTGAGCCATACTCAAGACCGAATACGACGTACTGCGGCTTTATATCTAAAGGGATTAGAGCGTCTAGGGCCAAACGTGGAGCACGCAGTAAATCACCCAATCGTTGAATTTGCTTGTTAGTTCGACAGGCAACCAACAAAACAAACACCATGATAACACATAACTACCAAATACATACCACAAACTCTGTTTCCGGAGTGATTGTCAGGAGAATATGCGCAATGACAATATAATGACGCTTCGCAAATGTCAACATAACAGTTTTACTGAAGTCGATGGTCGTCTGTACTTGCGGGTACAAGTTACCAAACCTTTGGAATCAAATCTTAACAGCGCCATGGTCAGAGTCAGGTTTTGCGACGTGAGGTATCACACAGTGAAAATATATTCATCGAGCAAGCGTGGCTTATCTGCCTACGTGGTTTGTGAAGTAAGCGTGGACCAAGTGAATGTGGTTACACCACGCGGCGCAGATAATTAGCACATCAAGAAGGGCGATTGTAATCCCGCAGCAGTCGCTTGCATTACACCAGCGTTCAAAGGAAGCATAGTGTGCAACACATTGTAAACAAGATTATCGCGGCGTTTCAGCAGCACAGTCGTATGGCCAATCGCCATGCTCAGATACGACATTGGTCGCATATCTTGATTAGCATCAAAGGGCCGCTAATCCACCGCCTATAATTTTTAACATTTCAACAAAACGCGCGTATCGAGTTCAGCCTGCTGTGACGCACAACAATGGCGAACGCGGCAGCCCTACGAGCTGCGGGCGCGCCACAAACTCCTAGAAACCATGCTGTGTCATCTCCGGGCCTTTCGGTATCGCCAGCATTGGCCGCAACATCGTCATTCGCGTTTAGTAATGTCATCCACAAAAAAAAGTGGGGAGGGGGGCGAAGCATGTAGGGAAGGGTGTTTCAGTTCCACTAACGTGAAACCTGCGGAGTGGCGAAGCATGCAGTGTGCGCCGGTGTTTCCCACAGCAAAATCACTGCTAATGAACGGTGAGAAAGAGAAGAAAGATTAGACAGAGAGATCCGCAGCCCCCTTTTAATTAACGTGCAGGCTGCGAATCTTTATTGTTCAATTACGTAAAAGGGAAATTGCTGATCAAGATCCAGTGCCTATACGTACTAGGTGGCCGGTGAGCGGCTGTGCAGCGCGAGCAGTCGGTTTCTTCACCGAAGAAGCTCGCTAGCAGACGCTGCCTGCGTCTGCGTTGCCTCTCGCGGGCGAGGAGTGCTTCTCGTTCCTTGCGAGCTATTAGTTGAGCGTTCATCGCAGAAAGAGCGTTTCCATAGTCAACGCGCACCGCTCGCTTTCTCTCGCGACACGGCGAGCGCTGAGGCGGTAGCGCCCTCTTGCCCTCAAGCAAATGGACCGTCACGACAGCAGACGACGATGCACGCCGACACGCTGAGACACTACGGTGCTTCGCCCCTAAAAAATGTTCGCCTACTCAGGTACGCGTGCCGAGCCCGAGTGCTAGACGGTCCAAGAAACAGATCGTAGCGAAGGAAAGAGTGAAGCGTGTGATGGCCGCTTCTGAAGCTTCAAACGCGTGTAAGTCCGCTATTGTAGCATCGTTTCAAAAAATTATCCCCGATACGCGTTTGTTGAAGTCTCCTGCACAACTGCAACACCCGACTAAATTTCAACCTCTGCGTCGTTTACGGGCCCTTTAATAGCTCCTTTTCAAGCGCCCCACTGCAGCGCGCGATATGAAAATTATGGTGGACATATTTTTCGGTTTCCTATTATGAGTTCAAGTAAGAAAACCACACCGCAGCAACCTAGAACATTACAAAGAGGGTGAAAAATCTACTGAGCTCATTCATTTGTTTCGACTCAATATTTTCGTGGCGTAGCTCGACCATGGGCTCCCAATACGGACAGTCAAGTGGCTTGGAGGTTTCGGCAATCCTTCTCATGAAATTACGGAAAACGTCTTTGAGAACAAAATTTTTCCGTACCGGCATGGTTAAGAACATTATGTGGAGCTTATCTTGAGATTCGCGAAGGCCAGATATTTCGCTGCGCAAAACACTCCGGAACTCTGTGCATCAAACAAACGTAGCCATTCTTGAGTGCGCACGATAGGCAGTCTACACCGTTTTCTTTCAACAGAGAATTTCTATCTTTTCTCGCACTTAGAGCTAAGTTCAGCTTTGCGTAAAAGCTTATGTCGCTACTCTTGGCCCTTACATTCTCATAGGTTACAGTTCCCCAAACGAAACATGGAATGACCGTCTGCCGGTCGAGGGCAAGTTCAAGTTTTGCGAGGGTGTCCACCACATCCCGGGGATCGCAAGCTAAGCGCGCGAAACGAGTTCAGAACGGATGTAGTTCGATAATGGTAAGATTGCGAGCAGCCAGACACTGTACACAATAGCGCGAGTTATTGGCCAACGCCATCTCCGAGGGACAGTTGCGGCAGTTGCATAAAAGGAGGCGATAAGGAACAAGAAACTCTCGATGAGTGATCCTGAATTCCAGGCGTTCGTTTCTTTCAGGTCAGCAATAGCTAGCACTAGCATCGCACAAACTAATGCAACTAAGAGTAAGCTGACTGCGAGGTTAGACTGTATGATAATGTCGACAGCAGAGATCAGGGTGCTTTCGCCACGCCGGTAATAAATGTTTCGTACTCCTCTTCGAGGGGAACAGATAGGTCTGCAACACGTCCAAGTCCCTCATACGGTGGAAACATGCCATATAAAACATCGGAATCTCCATTAATGAATTTTTTGACGACATCTGAATGAGTAGTATTAAAGGACCACTTTATCGAACATTGTATCTCCGCAGTGCATCGAATACAAGTGAAGCCTTACTTGGTCCGCATTCGGGATTGCCTTCCCCTGCACTTCTGCAGCCCACGAATACTACCGAATTTCTGAGGTGCTTTGCACCAAGAAACCTGGAATCCATACCACGATACCACTGACGACACTCTGTTGTATATAGTGAGAAATTAACAGCTTGTGCTCGACGAACAGAATTTTTTCCATTTGGTTTGTGAGGGGTGCTTCCAGTTACATCACAAGAAAAATTTCTTCTGCTCGATGTCGCCAGGTATTTCTGGAATAAAGCTTTCGCTTCATCGCTGCCTTCCATCACGAACCACTCAGCAAAACGTAACCCTCTTAGGCGACTAAGGGATGCGATTAGGCAACTCGAGACTCCAGGGCCAAGACTTCGTAAAATCACGTTCGTCGTGATACCGTATCTGGCATTTGCGTCAAG
>NW_023615947.1:0-18501 GCF_013339695.2 Rhipicephalus sanguineus
CAGCGCTCTTTGCCCTTGTCATACGATTCAGCGTCCTTTCTATTGAGTTTAGCTATTACATCGGTGGCCTCGCATGGAAGAAATGTTAGTATTCTTGCGCTGCCCCTAACTTCTGAACGTTCGCTCGAAATTAACAATCCGACCTTCTCGCACGTTCGCTCCAAATTAACAAGAAAAAGTGCGATGTCCTCGTCAACTTTGAACGCTGCAAAAGGTCTTCCATCTTTACCGACTCCCTCACAATGGAACATGGCTTGCGGGGATATAGAAGTTCCAGCTCCCTTAGGTTCATCTCATGTTGCCTCTCGGCAGCTTTTTTTCTCTTTCCTTTATCTCTCTCTTTGTTCTCTTTATCTATTCTCTTTTCTAGCTCGAATATCCACATGAGCTTCCTGGGCCCCTTGGACAGTCACCGTATTGGGAGGATCTGTTCGTTTCCGCTTAGCGGAGCCAACCGAAATGCCCACTCCTTGCAAACTCAAGGAGGCCCTGCACACAGAACTTGTCCATACTCACACTGCTCTCCGCTCGTTTACCCTACTGAAACTAAACGGTCAAACCATTCAATTGTTGGTGACTGACCCAAACAAAGTTACAAGCCACTAACACAAACGTCCCAAATCCCGCTAACAACGACGTGGGCTAGCTAAGTCTGGCGATAAGAGAGGTAAACTTCAGGCACTCGCCACACCAGGGTCGCTGACGCTGGCTGATCCCACCGAGCTGCCCCCCACTGTTAGGAATTGGGTTGCCGATCCCACCGCTGCCGCCTTCTTATGCCCCGAGGTCGTTCCCTCTGGTTCGCAGCTGAGATTACGGGTCCCACCGCTGGAACCACTGTTGTGACTGGGGTAGCGTGGCCGGTGCGAACACGGGTGTGCATCGTGTGCTCGGAGCAGTTAGAAGACAAGTTGATCGACGAAAGATGCTTTATGTACAGCATATTCACATGGTTCCGATCTCAGTGAACAGGCCTGCCAGCCCGTGTGTGCGTGTGTGGTGTAACAATGCACATTAATAAGTATGTACGTAGTGGTTGAAGTGCGTACTAGGGGCCAAATTTCGCTATCGCGTTCAACTCTTAAAGGCGAAGCTTAAGGGTCCCCCAATTTTAAATTTTATTTTATTTGATAGCAATATATGGATACTCTCGCGGGTTCTGCTGTCGCCGTTATACTTTTCCGTATAAAGTCCAAACTGATAACATCACCCACGCGCATTCTACCCGCTGGTAAAAGCTCGCGAGCGCTGGCAACGAACGCAGCTGAAGCGGAGATTAAACGAGCCGGCCGTCTCCGTCGCACGGTGAGCGCATGCGATAATATTGTCACGACGCAGAAAAACAGCAGAAGTCGGATATACTCGTAGCCCAGCTCACTTTAATTATGCGAGGCACTTAGAAAAAGGGATCGGCCGTGAACCTCGTCTTCCTCTCTTGCTGCGCGAGCTCTTCTTTGGTGTCACTGGCAGATTGGATGCGGCATTTGCCTCCCTCCAGGGAGAGCATCGTCCCGATGCGCTACTACAAAAGACGGTGTAGTAGACGTATAATGGAAGTTAATCTGCACAATAGGGCTTCATTCGTACAACATGCACGATTTCCGATTTGTGCTGGCGAGTTCGCGAGTGACTGTCCGGGATAACCTCATAGTTCACGTCGCTTAGGCGTCGCACAACACTGTAGGGACCAAAATACCTCTTCAGTAATTTTTCAGAAAGTCCCCGTCGGCGAATAGGGCTCCAGACCCACACTTTCTCGCCTGGTTGATAGCTGACGTATCGATGTCGCAAGTTATAACGCTGTGCGTCGTAACTCTGCTGCCGGGATATTCGGACGCGTGCAAGCTGCCTCGCCTCTTCAGCTCGTTGAGTAAATATTTCAGCGTCCGTGTCGGTATCATTGCAGTCATGCAGTAACATAGCATCAAGCATCGTTGTCACTTCACGGCCATGAAGAAGACTAAATGGCATCCTTCGCGTAGTTTCCTGCTGAGCTGTATTATAGGCGAACGTGACGTACGGCAGAATGTCGTCCCAATTTTTATGATCCACGTCTATGTACACACTCAGCATGTCGGCAATTGTCTTGTTGAGACGTTCTGTTAAGCCGTTGGTTTGTGGGTGGTAGGAGGTAGTTCTTCGATGAGCTGTTCCGCTGAGCTCAAGCACTGTCTTCAGGAGCGTGGCCGTGAAAGCGGTACCTCTTATAGGGACTGAGGTTAGGTCCACTATAACAATGCGTGTGGCGGCGAGCGTAAAAACCAGGGAACCGTTCAGACCGATGGCAGGAGCAGAAGAGGACTATTCTTTATTCTTCGTTTTCTTTTCCTCGCAGCCCGCAGCACGAGGAACGAGGAGCGTGCGCATGCACATGCGCCTGTGCGCGCCATAATTAATAGTCAGCCGATGCAGACGACGATGGCCGCTAGAGGGCTCCCCCTCCCTTTAAGAGAAAGGGGGGTGAAGCGCTGGCGTCAAAGAAAATGTCTTTGATGTCAGAGGGCCGGGCGAATCCTTGGTTGCAGGGGCGGCTTAGTGGTCGAAAGCGCATAATGGCGGGGCGGTTGCCAAGTAGGCGGGTTTGACTCTGTCCAGAGCGACGACTTCTTCCCGCCCGTTGAGCTCGATGGTAACAGTTTTTTTTGTCCGGCTGAGCACCTTGAACGGGCCGTCGTAGGGAGGCGTAAGGGATGGTCGAATTCCTTCACGCCGGACGAAAACGTGGCTCGCTGTAGCCATGTCCTTGCTGACAAAAACGTCAGTCGATGATGCATCCCGACTAGGGCAAGGACGCAGGCGAGAAAATAGGAAGCGAAGCTGTTGAGCGTAACTGTCTGGATCGGGCGTAGCGACACTAGCTGACGCGAAAAATTCACCAGGCATACGCAACGTTGTACCGTAGACCAACTCCGCCGTTGTGCAGCCGAGGTCTTCCTTGAAAGACGAGCGGATGCCAAGCAGGACGAGAGGAAGATCTTCAGCCCAAGACGAACGAGCCTGGCGAGCCATCAAGGCGGCTTTAAGTTGACGATGAAGGCGTTCAACCATTCCATTTGCTGATGGGTGGTAGGCGGTCGTATGGATATGACGAACGCCAAGCAGGTCTGTGAGTTTGCGGAAGAGATCGCATTCGAACTGTCGGCCGCGATCGGTAGTCACAACGCTGGGACATCCGAAACGAGAGATCCAGCCACTGACAAACGCTGAAGCCACGGTAAGTGCTGTTATGTCGGTGAGAGGAAACGCTTCAGGCCAACGGGTGTAACGGTCCACACAGGTGAGAATGTAGCGAGCACCTCTGGATGGCGGAAGTGGTCCAACGATGTCGATGTGGACATGATCAAACCGAGCATCAGGTGGGCGAAATGAGTGAATTGGTGATTTCGTATGTCGTGTCGTTTTGGAGCGTTGACAGTGCACGCATTCACGCGCCCAACGGTGCACGTCGGAGTTCACACTCGGCCACACAAAGCGGGTCGTAATGAGACATTGCGTAGCACGAACTCCTGGATGGCTTGTGCCGTGAAGCTTGTTGAATATGTGACGGCGGAGTCGGAGTGGGACAAACGGACGTGTTCGACCCCGTGACACGTCGCAAGTGATGGTGCCGGAAGAAAATGGGAGGGGAACGTCGGACAGTACCAGTGATGTGGTGGATGAGCGGATGTCTCGAAGTTCGACGTCTGTAAGTTGCGCCGTGGCGATTTCTTCGAAGTCAAGTGTGGGTGCCGATATCGCGTCGATACGGGAGAGGGCATCTGCAGCCGCATTGACTGGGCCTTCAATGTACCGGACGTCCACAGTGAATTCGGAAATAAAGTTGAGGTGCCGTATTTCTCGTGCGGTATAAGTATCGGGGTTACCGCGAAAAGCGAATGTCAAAGGCTTGTGGTCCGTAAGGACGTGAAAGCTTGAGCCTTCCAACAGATGTCGGAAATGTCGAATGCCCAGATATACGGCGAGTAGCTCACGACCAAACGTGCTGCAACGCGTTTCTGCCGGTTTCAGTTTCTGAGAGAAAAAACCGAGTGGATACGAAGAGTTGCGCTGCCACTGCTGTAAAACTGCGCCGACAGCCGCACTAGAAGCATCGGTGATAAGGCGCATTGGTGCAACGTGCAGAGGATGTACCAGCAGTGTAGCGTCCGCCAATGCGTTCTTGGCAGCATAGAAGGAAGCTTCAGCGTCAGACGTCCAAGTCAGTGGGGAGGACGGAGCTTTGGTGGTCTTGAGGAGATCCGTGAGCGGTATGACAATGCGGGCAATGTTGGGAAGAAAACGGCGGTGGAAGTTGAGCAACCCAAGGAACTCGCGGAGCTTTCGGAGTGATGTTGGGCGAGGGAAGTCGCGCAAGGCTTGAACTTTCTTGTCCAACGGCCTGATTCCCTCTTTTGTCACACGGTGTCCGAGGAACTCAATGTCGTCGCTTTGCGGGGTTGATGAGGAGGCCATGTTCCTGGAGTCGAGAAAATAGCAGACGCAGATGGGTGCAATGCTGTTCGGGGGAAACACTAGCCACCAGGAGGTCGTCGAGATATGCAAATACGAAGGGAAGTCCACGAGTTACTTCGTTTATAAACCTCTGGAACGTCTGAGCAGCGTTTCGCAATCCGAACGGCATGCGAACATACTCGAAAAGTCCGAATGGTGTCACAATTGCAGTCTTCGGGATGTCCGCTGGCTCGACCGGAATCTGGTGGTAGGCCTTTACCAAGTCTATTTTGCTGAATATCACCGCTCCCGCGAGGTTGGCAGAGAAGTCGTGAATGTGAGGGAGGGGATAGCGATCAGGTATGGTGCGCGCGTTGAGGGCTCGATAGTCACCACAGGGGCGCCAATCCCCTGGATCACGCTTTGGGACCATGTGGAGAGCTGACGACCAACTGCTCGACGAAGGGCGGATGATGCCCAGTTGCAGCATGTGGTCGAATTCTCTTTTCGCGATGGCAAGGCGGTCCCCAGCGAGGCGCCTGGGTCGGCAAAATACTGGAGGGCCAGTAGTGACAACATGATGCGTGACGTTGTGACGTACAGGCAGCTCAAGGTTGGAAGGCTGCGTGATGGCTGGAAAGTCTGCTAGAATTGAGGCGAACATAGATGCCGGTATCTGTGGCGCCGTTCCAGTGGTATATGTTGGAGGTGCGAGGATGCCTTGTATGGACATCCTGGTCGTTGTGTCGACGAGTCGACGTGCCCGGAGGTCAACGCTGAGGGCGAAGTGGGTCAGAAAATCAGCACCCAATATGGCCATGCGTACATCTGCAACAACGAATACCCATCGGAAGGTGCGTCGGAGACCCAAATCGATGGTGAGAGAGCGCTGACCATATGTATTGATGGCAGAGTTGTTGGCTGCTTGAAGGGGAGCAGTCTGCGGAGAGCGCTGCCGGTCGAGTCGTGTGGCAGGAACGACACTGACCTCTGCACCTGTGTCCACGAGAAATCGATGTCCGGCAATCCTGTCAGTGACGTAGAACAGGCGGCTTGTCGTATGGCAAGAGTCACTGGCCGCCATCAGTGGCTCTGCGGTACGTTTCCCTGCCAGCTGCAAGGAGGACGACACTGACGCGCGCTGGCACCGAAGTTGCTGTGATACCAGCAGTAGACGCGTCGACGAGGACCGGAACGGGAGCTAGACCTTGGAGACAATCTGGGACGGTAATCGCGGTCTCGTCGACGGGGGTGAGACGGTGGCCGTAGGGCATTAACAGTCTCGGCGAGGTCGTCGATCAGTTGCTCCAGGCGAGACTGCCGGTCCTCGAGTTGCGACAACAGAACGCTAGATGCAGTAGCCACAGTACCTCCTACTGCATAGTCAGCGACGCGATCGGCCTGCTCCGCCAGCTTGTCGAGGGGCAGGTCGTCAGGTGCGGTAGCCAAGGCAAGGACTACATTCTGTGGCAGGCGCTGGAAAAACAGTTCTCGCAGCAGCGGGCTGTTTACATCCAACTTACAGCCACTGAGAAGCTGCTGCATGCGACGTAGCAGTTCTGACGGTCGCCGGTCGCCGAGCTCCTCTTCGTTGAGAAGCTGCTGGAGACGCCTGCGCACAGACACAGACTTGCGTTGCAGCACCGTCGTTTTAAAGTGGTCATAAGGTGTGGTTTCATGGGGCGTGCACACAAGGTCGTCAAACTCTGCAACCACTTCCGTTGAGAGCGCGGAGACAGCGTGGCAATACTTCGCTTGTTGCGAGGTAATGCGCCGAAGGGCAAAGATGGCCTCCACGTGCGTGAACCAGGCTGCAGGATTCTGGGGCCAAAACGACGGCAGGTGAATCTGCACCGTGGCGATGCCCTCTGCGCCGATCGTCGGTCTGTCGCTTGTGGTCCCGTCCATGATGTAGTGCTCGCCCTGCGATCACGTCCGTGTCACCACGTTATAGGGACTGAGGTTAGGTCCACTATAACAATGCGTGTGGCGGCGAGCGTAAAAACCAGGGAACCGTTCAGACCGATGGCAGGAGCAGAAGAGGACTATTCTTTATTCTTCGTTTTCTTTTCCTCGCAGCCCGCAGCACGAGGAACGAGGAGCGTGCGCATGCACATGCGCCTGTGCGCGCCATAATTAATAGTCAGCCGATGCAGACGACGATGGCCGCTAGACCTCTGTCCGTTATTATGACTGTCGGAGCACCATGCCTCAGAACGATGTTTTCAATGAAGAACCGTGCGGTTTCTACTGCGGTGCCGTTTGATAGAGCCTTTGTTTCTGCGTAGCGCGTAAGATAATCGGTGGCGACTATTACCCATTTGTTTCCAGCATGCGAAGTCGGAAATGGTCCTAGAAGGTCCATTCCAATTTGGGCAAACAGCACGGTGGGCACTTGAACTGGTTGTAACAATCCAGCTGGTTTTAAAGGTGGCTATTTCCGTCGTTGACAATCGAGGCACGTGCGCACGTAATGCTTCACAGTGGCTGGAAGCCTTGGCCAGTAGTATTTTTGTTGGATTCTGGCCAATGTGCGCGTGTATCCGAGATGGCCGGACGCCGGCTCATCGTGGCAAGCTCTCAGCACCTCTTCACGAATGGACGTCGGGACGACAAGTAGGTGGGTGCCTCCGCTGGAAGAAAAGTTCTTCATATATAGCACACCACTGCGCAAGCAGAATGACCGCAGGCTCCTTGCAAATGTCCTAGGAATGCTTGTAGTCCGGCCATTCAAGAAATTAATAAGGGGAAGCAACTCGCTGTCTTCTTTCTGCTTACACGAAATCGTGGCCGTGTCGACTACTCCTACAAACGCCATGTCATCTTCTGGGGCATCGTCTTGCTTTATCGGTGACCTGGATAAGCAATCGGCGTCGGAGTGTTGCCGTCCCGACTTATACACGACCGTCATATCAAATTCTTGAAGGCGTAAGCTCCAACGTGCTAGCCGACCAGATGGGTCCTTCAAGTTGGTCAGCCAGCAAAGAGGGTGGTGGTCGCTGACTACGTGGAAGGAACGGCCGTAGAGATATGGGCGAAACTTCATGACTGCCCATACGACAGCAATACATTCCTTTTCCGTTGTGGAGTAATTAGACTCGGCACGGGAAAGCGTCCAATATCTTCCCGCGTGCGGGCCTGCCGTCGATTGCTCACCAAAGAGAAAGGAAACATCTCTCTTTGATGGGCCCGCCCGTCTTTCGTTAGGAGCATGAAGAGACGCCAGGGGAGGGGTGGGGGGACTGCATCGCTACAAGGGCGCAGTCGCTGGCGCGCGCTATCTTGAGGCATCAGGAGACAGCTCGTAAAACTTCTGTGCTCTCAATGCCTATTTTGCGTTTAGAGAACTCACAGCACGAAAAGAGCTTCGGTTCCTGGAGCGGCCATATTCCCTTAAACCAACGTTTTGTCGAGTTACGCGAGATCGGATCAAAATGAGTTGGCTGCTAGCCTTACTTCGTATAACAATACAATTTGTTGGTATCGCACTCATTGCTTCGCCCTTAAGCGAAACTGACTTTTTTTAATCGTCAGCTGTTGACCCTGGAAAGGGAGGGGCGGACGTGTAACATGGCGTAGCCGCTTCACAGTGGGCCGTAAGCGATGGGCCCGCTACTAACAGCTGCACATAATAAAACGCAATTGCGGCTTCTCCGACCAGGAGGCATATTTTTATTAACGAGATGACATTTTATTAATGAAATGACAGCAAGGAATAAATTCGATACGGAATCCTATAGCACTGACGAGCTCGAAAGAACAGGGCCTTTTAAGGGGTATTTACCGCAGAGAGATTACAAACCCGGATGTGCTGGTGGAAAGAATTACGAAAAAGTTCTTCTGGATGAAGATCCGCGGATAAAGTATATCTGAGGAAGAGTGTCAATGCGTTCCTACCGTTCACCTGCTCTTCCATAGACGCGAAGCACGGGAAATTCGATATTGTCCCATATATCCATAGGGCTGACGCGCTGGAGTTTTGAGTACTGTGGCGGAGCCTGGTGGCGTGCGCCGAAGTTGCTTGGGTAGTCAAAAATGGACGCCGACCGGCGAGTTACGCAGTTCTCAGTTGCTTTCAGCGTTTTACTTAATTTTGCGCCTAGTTTTCAGGTTCAAAAAGTGCTTAAAACGTACGCAGGAACTTGTCCGCTATGCCTGCAGAGTCTGACATGTTTGACGAGCGATCCCTGCTTCAACAAACCGTGCCGAAAGCAGGTGGTCCGGGCGACGGTTCTGAGCAGCGCGCGGTCCCGAAGCGCGGTCGCCGCCGTTATTGTTGCGTGGTTAATTGCCTCGAAAGTGGGGGCAAGGATCCTAATGTGCGGTTTTACTGGTTCCCCTGAAAGCCGTACGAAGTGGAGCGACGGAACCGCTGGATATGTGCCGTCCGACGCGTGAAGTGAGTACGCGAGCAAAACGTGGTTTGCAACGTAACGTGCTGATTACTTTTCGTACGCGCGTGCACGCGTTTATATATGTATATATTCCCTGTGTGCAGTCTAAACGGCACGCCGTGGCTGCCGACGGCGATCACGAGGATATGCAGCCGGCATTTCGTGGGAAACGAGAAAAACGATGCCATGAGTCACCCTGCGTATGTGCCTACGATTTTTCCGGCAGCTTACAGCCGGCTGCTTCCAGCGGCCGGTTGTAAACATTGCGCGCCGTCGCTTCTCGACCGCCACCGCACGCTAACAGAATTTGACGAATTCCCTAGAAGCAAATGTTGAAAATTACGACCGTGCATGGGGAAAAAGTGTGTTTGCGACTGAATGCGGCAGAAAACGGCACACGGCGCGAATGCGCTCATTCGGGCCGCCGACGGCTAGCCTTCGTCACTGGACCTTTCTTGATTACGTTTCGTCGTGTAATGCAAATCATTTCGGCTTTCTTAACAGCAATCTTTTCGTTTATGCACTGTCGTTAATCGCGCGAGCATGCCTCGTAAAACTTAACTCGAGTGCAACGTCGTATGCGATTCGCTGCACTTGCGAGTTGCAGCGCGCCGAAATGGTTCCTTCAATCTCCTGCACGTCGTAAACATACTTGACGTTGACGAGCTTCTTGCGTTTACGCAGATTGCTTGGCCTGAAGAACTCAGCCACGCCAGAAATTGGCCGAGATCCAAAGCGCAGCACAACCGACAGCGGCGGCTCCATTGCTCATCTAAGCTTAGTGCTGCATCCGGCCGCCAGTCTTACTACTCGAAACCAAAGAACTTATCGTAGGGGGCGCTTTTTAGCACCGTTTTCGCAGCGCCGCCTGGGCAGCCAGTCAGGCCTATTGCTAGTGATCCCAGATTTCATTCCGCGATGACTAGAAACAGAAGTGACAAACCTTTTAGTGGCACGCGTGTAGTTATTACTGAGCATTACTCTCATTACATGCTGTGCGACGCTTCAAACGAGCTCTCAGCAGCGTTTCTGGAACAGGCGACGTCCGCCGATCAATCGCCGCCACACTTTCACGCTGCCGATTGGCCTAGACGCCACGAGCATCTGTGGAGAGCGTGTTTTGCTGTCGAGCAGACTTGCACAACATAAGCTGCGCTGGCACCGTGCATGGCTTCTTCGGCACGCATGCGCGAGCACTGTTCATTCAGCGGAATAATTCTTGGTCCGTGGTTGTGACTTTGGCTGCCCCAAGATGAAGCTGCAGATGTTTTGACGCGCCGGCGGTGCGATTGCCGGTGATAGACGGCCCCATACCCGAGACTCTGGCGCTGTTTGGCGCAATTTTCGTCGATATTGTCAGGATAGCGCAGTAAATACAACTTGGCGCACTTTGGCGCACTTTGGCGCAGTTGGTGCAGGAGTGGAATCACTGTAATCGGTAAGCTTCTCGAACAATGAGGCGCGGTTTGCGCTGAGCGTTGCTGACAGTCTTTGTGGGTGAAAACCGAATACAGCAAAAGTGATAATAAGGAAAATAAGAAACGCACGTGACAATGCCCCCCTCTGAAAAAGCATCACTCCGATACCTAAAACAGAACACGGGGGGGGGGCAATGCATGCAACAATAAATAACTACAATAAAATAAGCTATTACGATAAGAACAAGCAAGAAGGTAAATAATAAATCAAAAGTACAGTCCTCAGATTGACTAACGCGCGTAATATGGCTTAAGGCGCACGACATGGACGACTCAGGTCGCGCACGGCGCCGCTGAGAGTTCGTAATGCTGTCAGGGACAACCTTGTAGTCGAGTGCGCCGAGGCGTCGAAGTACCCTGTACGGTCCGAAGTATCGTCGAAGAAGTTTCTCACTAAGTCCCCGTCGGCGTATTGCCGTCCATACCCATACACGGTCACCGGGTTGGTATTCCATGTGGCGTCGTCGAAGGTTGTGGCGTCGGCTGTCAGTCTTCTGCAGGCAGGCGAGCTGTCGTGCTTCTTCGGCGCGCTGTAGGAGGCGGTCACGTTTGGTAACATAACGTCGAGCGTCGTTGCCGGGCTCCGTCCGTAGACCAGCTTGTATGGCGTCAACTGCGTCGTTTCTTGAACAGCCGTGTTGTAAGCGAAGGTCACGTACGGAAGGACGGCGTCCCACGTCTTGTGCTCAACGTCGACGTACATGGCCCGCATGTCGGCGATGATGTTATTTAGACACTCGGTGAGGCCATTGGTCTGCGGGTGGTAGGCGGTGGTGCGGCGGTGGCTAGTCTCGCTGTATTTGAAGATCGCCTGAGTTACGTCCGCAGTAAAGGCGGTACCTCTGTTTGTGATGAGGACCTCCGGGGCGCCATGACGCAAGACGATGTTCTCCACGAAGAACTTGGCTACCTCGGCGGCACTGCCTTTGGGCAAGGCCTTTGTCTCGGCGTAGCGGGTGAGGTAGTCAGTTGCTACGGTGATCCATTTGTTGCCGGAAGACGACGTTGAGAACGGCCCCGGCAGGTCCATCCCGATTTGCTGGAACGGCCGGTGAGGCGGTTCGATTGACTGTAGAAGTCCCGCTGGCCTAGTCGGCGGTGTCTTCCGTCGCTGGCGATCTCGGCAAGTCTTAACGTAGTGGGCGACGTCTGCAGGAAGACGTGACCAGTAGTATTTTTCCTGTATCCTCGCGAGCGTGCGGGAAAAGCCGAGGTGGCCAGCCGTCAGGTCGTCGTGCAGGGCTTGCAGAACTTCTGGTCGCAGTGCCGAAGGTACAACGATAAGGTAGTTTTCCCGGGCCGGAGAGAAGTTCTTCTTTCCGAGGACATCGTTTTTCAAGAAAAATGACGCCAATTTCTGCCTGAATACTTTCGGAACAACGGCGGTCCTGCCTTTGAGGTATTCCACAAGGCCCCTGAGTTCCGGGTCGGCTTGCTGTCGGTCAGCGAAGTCGTTGGCACTTATGGTTCCCAAGAAGCAGTCATCATCGTGGTCGTCCTGCGGCGGTGCGTCGACGGGGGCACGAGACAGGCAGTCGGCGTCGGAGTGTTTTCTTCCGGACTTGTAAACGACGGTAATGTCGAATTATTGAAGTCTTAGGCTCCACCGTGCGAGGCAACTTGAAGGGTCCTTCAAGTTGGCTAGCGAACACAAGGCGTGGTGGTCGCTCTTGAAAAGCCTGCCGTACAGGTAGGGGCGAAACTTAGACGTAGCCCAGATGATGTCCATTGTTACTTATTGCGCACCACTTTCAGGACGAAGACTGAACCACACAACACAAGCGCAAGACACTCCTTTTCCGCTGTAGGATAGTTACCTTCTGCTTTGGATAGGGACCGGCTAGCATAACTGACGACCCTTTCCAGTCCGTCGGTCTCCTGCACAAGGACGGCGCCGAGTCCTACGCTGCTTGCGTCGTTGTGGATTTCCGTATCGGCGTATTCGTCGAAATGCGCAAGTATCGGAGGCGTCTGCAGGCGTCGTTTCAGTTCTTGAAATGCCTCGACTTGCGCCATTCCCCACTTGAACTATACGTCGCTCTTCGTGAGGTGAGTTAGTGGCTCGGCGATCCGTGAAAATTCCTGGACGAAACGTCTGTAATAGGCGCACAAGCCGAGAAATCGGCGTACGGCCTTCTTGTCGGTTGGCGGCGGGAAGACGGCGATGGCAGCTGTTTTCCGCGGGTCGGGGCGAACTCCAGATTTACTAATGACGTGGCCCAAGAACAGGAGCTCCTCGTAGGCGAAACGGCACTTTTCTGGCTTCAGGGTGAGTCAGGAGGTCTTGAGTGCTTGAAGTACAGCTTCAAGGCGCCGGAGGTGATCGTCGAAGTTTGAGGCAAACACAACTCTGCCACTTCAAGCCAGCTAATACTGTATCAATGACTCGTTGGAAAGTCGCCGGTGCCGTGCACAGACCGAAGGGCATGACCTTGAATTCGAACAGGCCGTCCGGTGTTATGAAGGCAGTCTTTTCTCGGTCTCTCTCGTCGACTTCGATTTGCCAGTAGCCGGTCTTGAGGTCCATCGACGAAAAGTACTTCGCGTTGTGGAGTCGATCCAGGGCGTCGTCTATCCCTGGGAGAGGGTACACGTCCTTCTTTGTGATTTTGTTCAGGCGACGATAATGACGCAGAAACGTAGGGTCCCATACTTCTTCTTCACCAACACCACGGGAGACGCCCACGGGCTGTTGGACGGCTGGATGATGTCGTCGCGTAGCATTTTGTCGACTTGTTTCTTAACGGCCTCCCATTTCCGCGTCGAAACCCGGTAGGGACTCTGACTGAGTGGTCGAGCATTTTCTTCTGTTATAATGCGGTGCTTAGCAAGCGGCGTTTGTTGGACCCACGATGACGACGAGAAACAGTCCTTGTATTCCTGCAGAAGGCATCGAAGCTGTTGCTGTTGGCGAGCAGGAGGACTTGGGTTTACGTCGAAGTGTGGCTCAGGTATTGGCGTAGTCGTCGTAGCTTCGTCAGAACCTGAAAAGGCAAACGCATCGCTGGCGGCCAAGATTTCTTCGATGTATGCAATCGTCGTGCCCTTGCTCAGGTGTCTGTATTCTTGGCTGAAGTTCGTTAGCATCACGCTTCCTTTTCCTTCATGCAACCAAACAATGCCCTTTGCGACGCAAATGTCACGGTCTAGCAGCAAACGCTGATCACTCTCGATGACACCTTCGATGTCTTCAGCCTTTTCGGTGCCGACGGGAGTTATGACACTGGTGCGAGGCGGGATGGTAACTTGATCCTCGAGCACGTTCAGGGCATGTTGACATCGATTCGTATCCGGCGGTGTCGTTTTGTCCGACGATAGGGTTATCGACTTGGTTCCTAAGTCGATGACGGCGCCGTGATGGCTTAAGAAGTACATGCCAAGTATGACGTCCCTGGGGCAGTGTTGCTAGATTACGAAACTTGCAGGATACGTGCGATTATTGATTGTGACTCTTGCTGTGCAGACTCCAATCGGCGTTATCAGATGGCCTCCAGCGGTACCGATAGAAGTACACGTTGCTGGGCTAGTCGGTTCATGTCCAAGTTCAAGCCACAAAGTATGGCTGTTTCTTGCGCGAGGAAATAACGAGGGAAGGTGTCCAGGGGAGCGCAAACGCTCCCCTGGACCCCTTCCCTCGTTATTTCCTCGCGCAAGAAACAGCCATACTTTGTGGCTTGTACTTGAGCGGTACGGATTTCGGGGTCATCCCAAGCAGTCTTAACTTCCTTCAACTTCGTGGCGAAGGGCCCACTGATGCAGTATCGACAAGAGCGGTGACGTTGTGGCCGTCGATGAGAACGTCGAGCTCGCTAGTTCGTCGTCTTGCGTTGCGGTTGGGTCGCGGCGTCGGGTCACGTCTGCGTCGGTTTGTTCCGCTGCTTCTGTGTTGCGTCGTCGCGTCTTCTTAGGACCGCGAGATTTCGTCGTCAGGGGGCTGTCTGGTTCGCGTCGTGTTCTGAAGGTTTCGTAGCTGCGTCGCCGTCGGCGGCGGAGGATCTTCGGTAGTTCGTCGTACAGCAACCGCACCTCCATCGGTTGTTGCCCTTAGTTTTCCGGATATGGGCTAGGCGACCGGCACCGGTTTGGGCCAGTGTGCTGCCGGCGGTGCGGTGACATGTAGCGGCCGGGTAACGGCGAGCGGGAAGGTTGTCGTTCTTGCCACTGTGTTCCGGTAGTCGTCGATGTCGCGAGGCCGTTCGCCTGGCTGCGGGCGCGGCGCGTTGACAGCGAATCCGCGTAGCCCCATCTGTCGGTACTGGCAGCGGCGGTACGCGTGGCCGGCTTCCCCGCAGTGGTAGCAGACCGGGCGGTTGTCTGGGGCGCGCCAGACGTCGGTCTTCCTCGGGGTGTAGCGCTGGCCGACAGGCGGTTGGTAGGGCGTCTGTGGTGGCGGCAGCGTCTCGCGACGGTACTGCGGCGGTGTGGCGTCTTGGCGTGGGCGTGGAGGAGGAGCATGACGGCGGGCTGCAGCAGCATAGCTCATAGCTTGTGGCTGCGGCTCTGCTAGCTGAGGCGCGCCCAGTGACTGCTGGATCTCCTGGCGCACGACGTCGGCGACGGAATCTACTTGAGGTTGCGATGAAGCTAGAATTTTTCGCAGCTCCTCTTGCACGATTGCTCGGATCGTCTCACGCAGGTCGGCGGATCCTAGTGCTTGAACGTCGGCGTAGCTTGTGGCCGAGAAGCTGCGGTTGTATTGCCGCGTTCGCATCTCAAGTGTTTTCTCAATTGTGGAAGCTTCGGTGAGGAATTCGGCGACCGTCGTGGGCGGGTGGCGGACAAGTCCCGCGAACAGTTCTTGTTTAACACCCCGCATAAGCAGGCGAACTTTTTCGTCTTCGGTTATCGCAGCGTCGGCTTGGCGGAAGAGTCGAGTCATCTCTTCCGTGAAGATGGTGACGTTTTCATTTGGTAGCTGCACCCGGGTCTCCGTCAAGGAAGCGGCCCTTTCCTTGCGGACAACGCTTGCGAACGTGTGCAGGAATGCGCTGCGGAATAGGTCTCAGGTTTGGAGTGAGGACTCCCGATTCTCAAATCAGGTTCTTGCAGCGTCTTCCAGGTAGAAGGAGACGTGGCGCAGCTTGTCTTCAGTGCTCCAATTGTTAAAGGCGGCGACACGATCGTACGTTTCAATCCAGGTTTCCGGGTCCTCGAATGATGAACCGCGAAACGTTGGCGGCTCCATGGGTTGCCGGAGCAGAATCGGTGCAGGCGGCACAGTGGCTGTCATCGTCGCTGTTGTCTTCGACGCTGTGGCTCTTGGCTTGTCCGGTAGGAGTCCAAATTGAGGGGGAAGTCCTTCAGTCTACGGCTTGCTCGACTGTCCTTGATGGTGTCGGTGTCTTCTTCACGAACGGAGTGGGTTCACGGCTTGACGGGGGCGTCGGGAACATGAACGAACAGCACCTCCACCAGATGTCACGTGGTCGTGACGTCGACGAAGGCAGCAGTCAGCATGCAGAGATGAAACTCCTTATTTGGCCGAACTTGTGGCCGGGAAACTGAAAGCCAAACTACAGCAACACACTGATAGCGGCGAACAGAGAGTCGACCGTCGATCAACTGACAAGCGGTGAAGCGCGTCAGTATTTATACATGTGACGTCGAATATTCCAGCGTTATCGCTGGTTGCCGCGCAAACTCTAGAATAGGCTCGAGTGTTCGGGTTTTGCGCGTAATCGTAACAAAACTATCTACAGTAATCGAGAAGCTTCTCGAACAATGAGGCGCGGTTTGCGCCGAGCGTTGCTGACAGTCTTTGTGGGCGAAAACCGAATACAGCAAAAGTGATAATAAGAAAAATAAGAAACGAACGTGGCAATATAGCAGGCTTCAACTATCTTCTTTTCCGTCCTATCTGGTGCCCTCTTTAGGAAACTTGTGCGCGCAAACTCAGGTGTGCACCCGCATCTTTTGCAATGCTCGGCCAAATGCCCTCCCGAGTTGTTCTTGACAGACAGCGCGTGCTCTCTGGCCCTCTCATTGCAACACCGACCCGTTTTTTCCTTCAAAAGTCATGAACCAACTAGCCCAACAAAACGTTTTGCTAAGTCATATTTCTCCTACACTGGGCTCTATATTTTTGTCACAACAAGCCAAGAATGGCTTGTTGTGACAATGTTTTCTTTTCTTTTGTGTTCTTTGGTTTTTCTGATTGGTTATGCTCGGAATTCTTCGTCTGTGATGTATACTGAAGCATCGCTTTTACGTATGACGCACTGCTTCCTAGTTTCCGTTCATCTAGAACCGTTGTTATCGCCATGTAAGAGCCCATCTTATGAACAATCTCCAAGTTTTTTGTTGCTTATTCCTTGGTCCTTTTCCCTTCATCTAGCAGTTTCAAAGTAGCAATCTGTAGAACACGCGTGCAACCGCAAAAGTCATGGAGCTTTCTTGCTTTGCAATGTTTGCCAAAAATGATTTCCTGCTGACAATGCTCATAGATATGATTTCCCGCTTACTTTTCTGCCTGATTATCGCGAGTGTCATGCCCTTGCTCTTCTTGTGTTCCTTATGTGTATGTACGTACGTTTCTTCAATAAACACAGTTGGAAGTTAGCGCCAGTCCCGTCCTCTCTGTCTGTCCGTGTGTTGCTTTGCGCTACATTTTTTCCTTCAGAAGCCTATCTGTTCTTTGTTTAACTGCTCCTGAATCTCTATCCATTTTGTCTTTTTACTGCCACCCTGCATTTTTATGTAACTAATTGCAACACGCGCCTTCTCCCTTTTTCTTTTACCTTTTTTTCTAATTTTTCGCAATACTACCTGTCAAAGCGTCCTCCTGGTTGTCTTGCCTGTTACTAGCTACCCCGGACTCCGAAGGGCCCGCGTGCCCCCCAAAAAAGGTACTGCGCGTCCTGCCAGTCGCCAGCCCACCTCATGACCAAGCCTCTTATCGAAGTGAATTCTCTCTCTTTGGAAACCACCCCACCTGTGCACCTCCCTGTTGATATCCACTACCTCGAAACGCTTCTCTCGACTAATTCGCCATGTCTCTTTGTTTGCGTCGACAACCGCTCTTTGCAGGTTGCCGTTGCGCTTTGGTACTTCCGGTACTATGCATACTACAAGTTGCACTTGGGGGGACACGGCGCGCACGTCCTCAACCCTTTTCACGAAGGTCGTCGCTACAGAATTGGGCGCGAGACCCACCATTGGAGACGTGGGCACTGCAATCGCTGTGACGTGCAGGGTTGGATCACGTGATCTCACGTCGCTCTGACGAAGGGAAGCGTACGGTTGAGTGCTTTGTTTTTAACCATGATTTTGTGGCATTTTCTCTTTTGAACAGCATTGTTTTGCTCTCACTTTATGTCTACGGAACCGTAGAGGCTACACACCCCGGAAAAGTGCAGTAAAAGTTACCGGCGGCCTGGTACTTTTCTGCTCCGTTACACATTGCGGTATACGTACGCGAAGGAACCAGGAGTGAGCTTTCACTTATACCCTGCTTTGCATGAGCATGATGCCGCTGTCACCTGTCTTTTTTTAGTCTTATTTCTAGACCATGGGGTTAAAAACTTAAATGGACACCGATCACGAATTTTCACATCAAAGCAAGACGTTGTGAACAAGGGAGCCTTGTTCACAACGATAAATGAATGCGCAAACAGTCCAGTTATGTATGTTTTAAAATACGACGTAGCAACATGCGTACACGTGTGGAAAGTTGCCGTCATTACGTTTAAGCGTGTGCGCCGTTGTCCGGATTGTCAGAGATTCAAGATTATGCCGAGAAAACTCCAGTTATTTTCTGTATCCGTTATTCTTGCCCTATCCCAGTCTATTTCGTGGCCAGTTGCTTCTGCGTGCTCGGCCATTGCTGTGCGATGAAACCTTCTTTCTCACGTCTTACATGTGCTGCTTGAACCTTTGCTGAAAGTTACTTGTCTCGCCGACGAGACTTCCACCACACTTTGCGGTGGAAGTGTTCCACCCCCCTCAGGTGTCCATTCTAATTGTCCTCATGTGACACTGATTCACCTTCTAACAGAAGCAGCGAAGTGTCATACTGCTTATCAATGAAGCTGTAAAAGCTGGACGCTGGTACTTTAGCTGAAACATAACATTGCCATTTAGACCACGGTAATCCACACCTTGAAGCATGCTCATTCAAGTGAGCAAAGTAATACGGCCGGCTGGCACATGGTGCATTTTCTATCGCAATCGAGCCCTATCGGGACCGTATTTTTAGATCC
>NW_023615948.1:0-60001 GCF_013339695.2 Rhipicephalus sanguineus
GATCAGAAAGCGGTGATAATGAAGGGATCACGTAAATCAACAGTACAATAAAAGTTTGATGTTTAATATATACACGATGTTTCACACTCTTTAGATGATGTACTGGACGAATTTCACGGTTTACGGATGATTCCCTCCGGAACTTTGCCCCACTCATCATCATTCACCCCGCGGATATGCTGTGACTTTTTTTTATTTTTGCCCCAGTTTCTGCGAGCTTACGCAATGATATCCGTCTCGTGCATCGGTATGGTGGCGCCACCGCTCGGCTAAGGCGGTTGCCCCCTCTCCCAACCCCCCTTAGGATCCCATGCATTTTAAATGAAGTTTGCGATTCCGTTGCGCAAAAACAAACAAGCGCCATCTCTCGACAATACGCCACACCGACGACGCAACACTTCCTCTTGCTTCCACCGATACGCCATGCTCCTAGGTGACCCCTCTCTCCACTTTCTTTTATTTCTTTCGGTGGCCGTGAGAGCGCGCGCTGTGCACTGTGCAGTAGCGCACTCGACTAGACCGGCTGGGCTCGTCGCTTTCGTCGCGTCTTCCTTGAACGTTGCAACGTTAATATTGTGTTAAGGCGGTGACGACACGTCGGACAATGAGCCCTGATTTTGCTCAGCCGCCATCTCATCAACGGCAATGTTTCAGACGCCTCAGCTGTGGACTTTTGTCTGTTGGTTGCTGGACAAGATGGCCTCCTGCAAGACCGCGTTTTTCCAAGTCAGCTGTGTGTGCAGTTCTCGGCGTCCTAGTAGTTTGATGACGCGAGGACGTCAACTGGTGCTACATCGTGGGAACCGCTGAAGTGACTGCAAGCTTGACGACATTGTGCCAGAATATTCTAGCGCACTGCACGCGCACGATTGTGCTGCACTGTAAATACCGCGCTTGGCCTCGCGTGTCAACCTGGTGCGCCTGTGTGCAACAAGCGTGTTATCGTTGTTGCGTCGGTTAATATTGATTTGCAATTGGAATACCGTTTTTGCAAAGGTAAGTGAAGCTGTAAGTAGTTGCCCTTCTATATGCTCGCTACTCCACGAACATTACTTCTAGAATCACATTTTATGTTGAGATGCACGTACCAAAGGAGAATTTAGCATACGAGATACGTTTACACGCGTGCGCATTTCCTATATAAATCTGAGTAATGCCACGCGTTCGCATTTCCTATATAAGTCTGAGTAGTTCCATGCTCAATTTAAAGCGCATGTGTTAGAGGATTGTGGCTTCAATGGTAAAAGTGATTAGATATTCCGAAATATGTGATTGCAATGCAGTTAGAACTTTCTCACATGTTAACACGGTCTGTGAACAAAAAAAAAACGCTGTGTGAATGTTTGTTGGCCATTTGCTAAAGTACCTTCACGCATTAGTATGCAGCTGTGTGACGGCTGTTAAAACGTTCAGCAAGTTAGATTTTGGTTTTCTTGGCCTAGTTGAGTGCTACGAGTGTTGGGCGAAGATAAAAACGCGTGTCTTTGTGCGTTTCTTAAGCAGGCATACAGCCGTAATAGCCATTGTTGTTGTACTGTTTGGGGTGTTCAATAAAACAAGAATGCTGTTTTGTACTGCAACAGTTTTTATTTCATCTGTGTTAAGATCACGCAAACAACTTGGACACATGCACGTAAGAAACGTACGCAGTGCATCGCCCGCACGCATAAAAAAACGAGCCTGTCATTTTAAAACAAATAATATAGAACAATCGACGTAACAAACGGCATGGTTTGTCTAGTGGAGCAGCGTTGGCAGTACAAATATCAAACCAGAATGAAAAATGAATAGAAAAAATCACAGCATATCCACGGAGTGAATGACGATGAGTGGGCGAAGCTGCGGAGGTTCATCGGTAAACCGTGAATCTTCCGTGAATTCTGCCCAGTACATCATCACCGACGTGAGATCGGGCGCGTTTATACTAAAGGTTCGATGAGAGTTATGACGACTTGCAGCTCACTTTAATTTTACATGTACGCTGTCAATTTTCATTGTTTAATCATGCACAGGAGAAATCGCGCACACGCACTACCTTGGAGGTCAAAATCCAGTGCCTATATATATGGGGTGGTCAGTGAACGGTTGTGCAGCGCGAGCGGTCGGTTTTTTCAATCAAGACGCTGCCTCGCGACGCTGCCTGCGTCGGCGCCGCTGCGCCGCGAGGCAAGATAGGGGGAGGGGGGGGTGAGCGTAGGAGAGGAGAAAGAGGGGGAAGCGTAGGAGAGGACAGGCCGATACATATGACGTACTGTCGCAGCGCATTGTCTTTAGGGAGCCTTCATGTGTGCACGCCCCCTCCGTTTTAAAACTGGTTACACACTACTACGGGACGAACGGGTGCCGCTATAAGGAGCTTCGCCCCTAAAACGGCGAGTAACGGGCGCTTTGCCCACGGTTTCTATGAGCTCCGCGTATCCACCTTTCGCCACCGTTCACCGTTGGTGGCGCCACCAGTACAACTCAAAGCAGCATCGCACGAGGCGGATAGTGTACTATAACAGAAGCAGAGCAAGAAACGAACGCGGCCGAACGCGCTCCGCGCCCACGTTCCGTACGACTGCGGCAGAACGGGAGCAACACACACGACCGACACGGCGACAATTTGCTCGTGTGCTGCGAGATGCCGCCAGCATGATGTGGCTCTCCGGGAGCGTGACGTTATCTCGTGCCTGAAATAGCGGAGTTGCACCTGCTAAATGTTTGTAGCTCCGTGGCCCGATCCAACCGTTCACCACACTCTCCTATCGTCCTTTCCTGCTCTCCCCCGTCAGCTAGACTTCGCGCCTGCTTTGCGTTCTTGGGGAAGAGTACGCTTTAAGCGGCGCCTCAAGATGGAAGTCAGGGGACGGAATCTTTTGTTCAGTTGTGTTTTTAGCCATGGAGCGGCGTCTTGCATTCCTCATGATGACTGCGTTGGTTGTTACGCTGGCTCTCTAGAAGACATGGTGTTTTGAGATGGAGCGTCTCTTTCTAAAGAGATAGGGCGTGCAAACACGGACACAAAAAAGAAGACACCACAAACACCGACTAACGACTGAAGGGACGCACAACGACGGAAAAAGAGAAGGCGCGAGAACTTATCTGCGCATGCCCATGCAATAGGCGAACCTATCAATCCGGTACGCGTGCAGGTCTACGTGGAAGATAACTGTTAAGGCATTTGATTTCATCTTTATGCAAGTTAACCGACGGTTGGATCACGCATGCGCTACCACCATTTTCGATATGTCATGCCCCAATCATGAGGCGCGTTTCATCATTTCTATGCCGGTACAACACCGCGCATTCATCGAATTTTGGCGTGCACTAACACTCTCGACAGTGTAAAGATAGATTAGAAGGTGAGCCTCCGGTTAGCGATCTCTTATGTTCCCATAATCTCTGGTTAATGCAGCGGGCCCGTCTGTCCTACGGAGCGTCTCGGTTCGTGGCGCTGTGCGCGCTACTAATGCGGACGCGTCAATGCGACGCTGTTTCATGCGCTGGCTTGAAAATGTGCATTTTTTATGAGAAAGGCTTGAGGAGTCTGGCGAACATTGTATTCATTTAGTTCTTGACGATAATGTAAGGTACACATCCACATGCTTTACAGTCTCCTTCAAGTGAAAAAGGTTGGTGCTCACATTAAAGTATTCCTATGTTGCCAACGGTCATCCATCGCATAGGTGTCCGGCTCTCTTTTTCCTTTTTATTGCGAAACGCATATGCCTCATAATTTGCTCTGTATCAGGGGTCTCAAACACGTGGCCTGCTGGCCGCGGACACCTTCCTAGCGGCCCGCCGCGCGTGTGATTGTCTTCGTCGCCCCCCCCCCTACACAAAATATACGTCCAAATGAGTCCAAGCTCTATAAGATACAGGGCAGGGGTCTCAACCTCACCTCAGCTAGCGTGTCGCAGTCACGCAATTTAGTCCCGCGAGCGCGAGGGCCGCTACAGGGAAACGGGGGAGGGGGGGGGGATTCGGCGGACTTTGAACAAAAGACAGCTAACGTTGCCATTTGAAAGCAGGCATTTCCCATATGTCATGTATGGGTAACTCCTGAAAGGTATTTGATGTAAGGTTTCGAGAAACGTACCAATATTGACATTCAGAATGACTGCAATTTGGACGCCAACACTGAAATATAGTTTTTTTGTTCCATGGCTATGCTTTACAGCATGGTGACCGCGTGGTGCGCCTAATAAAAGAGAATGATCTAAACCAATCACGGCCATGTAGCCTGTGAACAAACCTATTGAGAAAACTAGAGCTTGAAAAGCCATCTTCCTTCCTTGATATATATATATATATATATATATATATATATATATATATATATATATATATATATATATATATGCGTCGTGAAATGCAAGGTTCACACGAGCAAAAGCATAATGTCAGTCTGATTGCATAACATCGTGTGAAGATCAGCTGCAGTGCAGCGAAACAGGATTAAATTTATCCATACAATAAATCGAAAGCCCAGCAATACATATCTTTCAAGGAAAGCAACCTAGACGCCTGCGAAGGACGACAGGTGCCAGAAAGCTGCCCGACTGTTCTTCGCCATTTTCGAAGGAGTGAGTGCGTCATGTCGATATCGATTTACGAGCGGCTGCATTACGTGCTGCTGCAACTTTGGATAGTGACCGGCATAAAGAGTGCACTCCGCGAAAGAACGCCGCATCAAACAATGAGTCTTTAAAGAAAGCAAGAAAGAATGGATAACGGGGTGCGTCCTTTCAACCCTTTCTGCGAAGTACAGGCCGTTGACACCTCGGGAAGTGTCGAAAGCGCAGTGCAGCTGACAGAAATGACACCGTATTGCGCGTGTCGAAGTAATTGGGCGCTTTTCGTAACTACGGCAATGTGAAAGTGCGCCAAGCGTAACTTGTCGAGTCGCTGCTTCGCTTCATTCGTGGTTCTCAGTGTGCTCGATTATTGAACTTGTGTAAGGTATATCTTTTACCGTAGAAAGCGACGCTCTCGCATTCATTTGTCGCACTTATGCGCAGAGAATTCAATTATTAGTTGAGCGAAAGCTTCACTTTCCATTGCTGCGACATGTCGGTTGTAACTCTCGGCAAACGTGTCGACGGTCGCATTCAACGTGGCACTATAGCAGCGAGAAATAATACCGCAGTGCTATCATCAAAGCCGTCTGTCCTAATAAATAGAGGAGAACCGAGCGCCGTTGGATGAAAAAACTTCAATTTGACGTTTTATTTTGCTACTATATATTTCAAAATCAGATCTGAATATTTCTTTCACTGCTTAAACAAATTGGATTTCGTTACGGCTGTTTTACATTGTGCGACTATGCATTGGAGGTTCTACTTCCGTCGAACTTAACGAAAACCGCCATCGTGTCCTTCGTAAGAAGCCTGTGGCGGTCGGTCACCCGGTTGGATCTGATTGCCAGCATCGAAATTGCGCCGATGACTAGGCTTGAGTTTCTATACGCGCGCACACGTGTGTGTGCGAGCGCGCATGTTTATGTCAGGGCTAAAGTTACCGATGCTTTCATGACACAGCTCGCCCTCAAGTATGCCTGGATAATGCTCACCAAATTCGACTTTATTCTTATGAATATTGCAATGATTTAAGCAATGACCGCCGAATCGTGTATGTCATACATTCGCTTCCTCCTACGGCAATTTCTGTATGCACGAAGTTAAGGTGATGACCACGACAGCAACAGGACGTAGACGCTGTTGGTAGGCGGATAGATAGATAGATAGATAGATAGATAGATAGATAGATAGATAGATAGATAGATAGATAGATAGATAGATAGATAGATAGATAGATAGATAGATAGATAGATAGATAGATAGATAGATAGATAGATAGATAGATAGATAGATAGATAGATAGATACTGTCGTTGTGCCTTTGGTTTCTTAAGAAATGCTTCCCATTTAAAGCTGATCCAACGTGCCGGGAGATAGCAAACGTCATACGATGATTGTATCTCGAAGGAATGTAGCGTACTTGGAATACTACGTGAGTAAATTGTCGCCCACAGCGTCATTGTTATTACATGCTATGAACGAATGATCGAAGGCGTACCTGGGCCGATGAAACCGGCGTTCCTTTAGCGACGCTGAGGAAATTGGTGCAGTGGTCTAGCTTGGCGTCCGATTTCATAGCTACACCCTGTCTGCTGACGCATAGAAGAAACGGAAGCCTTGGGAAAAACAATGAACAGCCCAAGACGACTGCAAAATCTGTAGCCTTCTTGATGTTCAGTCATAATGTGAACAGAGGCAATATATACCAGATGCCCACATAATGTATCAGATAATATGAGTCTCGCCATCGTGTAGTTTTTGCCAGCATCATATTATGGGCGCTGCATAAATCAGTAAGTTCTAGGGTGTTTGTGGAAACAACTATCGCTGTTTGCAAGCGGACAATGACTTGATACTTTTGTTTCAAATTATGCACACTTCCTTTCATTTAAGAAATATTAAAGGTGGAGGAGCTATCATGACAAAAAACATAATGGATATTTGTTAATGGACGTTAGAAGTTTTCTGTGTAAAAGAAAACTTGAAGAGATAGTTATTCGGAAACGAGTGTCACCTAGTCAAATAGCGAAACCAGTCAGTTATACTAAGGGTTTTCCCGCTCAATTTAATCCAAGCGCCAGTCAATTTAATCCAAGCGCCTGCCAAATTGGTTGGCGCTTCCACTAAATTGAGCGGGAAAACCTGTAGTAGAGAGAAAACCGTTGCTTACGCTTCATTTGATTGACGTGCGCGTAGGCATTTCTCACCTAGCACGAATTGTTTTAAGTGCTGTGCACCAGTATCAACGGTATGAGTTATATATGGTTCAATTACAGCGGCTTTCCAACTGTTTTTGATCTACAGGTATAAGCGTTTAATGGCACTGCGACGTGGAAAACATTAACACCAACTAAAGTTTCGTTTCAAATTATGACAAAAAACGATTTATTGACTGGTTTCATGAATGGAATCGCCAACTGTGTCTAAGCTGTGTGAAAAATTGGGTGGGATTTGACTCTTCTAAACCTAGTTATCAGGAGCGAAAGGAACGTTCTTTTCACTCCGTCATCAGTCGGTGAATCTGGCTTCCCGTTGTGTCGGTGTTTCAGCTGGGAACTTTGCTTTTGCTGGGGATTTCGCAAGCCTGCTGTATAGCTATGCGTGTTGGATTGCTGGATTAAGCACGTTGCTCGCTCAAATCGCACGCACAGGTTGCACAGTTCCCCAAGTGCTCCTCCTTGCTGCTAAGAATGACGAGCCGCCCAGCCACGGTGGTCTAGTGGTTATGGCGCTCGAGTGCTGAACCGAAGGTCGCGGGATCGAATCGCGGCCGCGGCGCCTGCATTCTCGATAGAGGCGAAAATGTTTGAGGCCCGTGTACTTAGATTTAGGTGCACGGTGAAAAACCCCAGCTGGTCGAAATTTCTAGAGCCCTCCACTACGGCATCCCTCATAATCATATTGTGGTTTTGGGACGTTAAGCCCCAGATATCATTAAACGAACCCTGAAACAATTTTTCGGAGTTTTTTCAGCGTTAAGGCAAGATCATCCCTAAATCATTCGCACCAGAAATTAAGCGACGCACCATGTACTAAGGCCACTACGGACAATTATGTCTATACCCTCCTCCTCACTCTGACTTGCACCCTCAACTCACAGACACGCTGGCATCGCCGACGGTCGCAGCGCTCTCATGAGCGCACTCGACGGTTTGAGCTTCGCCCAGTCATGGCCTCCGATATTGGCAGTGTTGGCGGTAACGCGTTACAAGTAACGGCGTTGCCGGTAACGCGTTACTTTTTTCGGTAACTTAGTAACGTACTCGTTACAATTTAGAAACTGTAACGGGTAACGTACTTACGTTAACATTTTTCGGTAACGTGTGGTGTCACATTACTCGTTACTTTTTCATCCTGGGGGTGCCGTCTTCTCAGAGCTCGCCCCGAAAAATTCTTTTGTCGCAGCGTCGGACTGCTGTCGGCCTGCCAGGCATAGACCAAGAGAGCGCGGGCGGAATCGCTTTTTTTTGTGGAAATTGTGGGGACCAATTTCTTAAGACGCGCCGCCTCCTTGCGTGGAGGTTTGGGTCATCGCCACACAAAGCTTGATGAAAGCCGCATAATTCGCCATGAGAAACTGTACGGACATGCTTCCCGTGGAAGTGGATGTAGCAGATGGATTGCTGGCACCTGCGCCTTTTCGTGCCCAAAGGACGGGCCGGCAGAAGAGAAAGCGCAAGGGCCACGTGCTGATCGTGAAATTTTTTTACGTGGGGGAAACGAAGAACTCCCCCGAGAGGCTGCGACAACATAAAAACGATGTCCGCAAGTTCGCGTGACAAAGGAGTACACTCGCTGAGCATAGCATGGTAAACGACCACCGCATCGAATTCGACAACTCCCGCGTCGTCGACTTAAGCGGCTTTCTGTGGAATTCTGGCCCATCCAGGCGACAGCCGGTAACGTCAACCGGTCTACAGGTGCGCTGCCGATCGAGAGTCTGCCTTGTTGTGGAGAACTTGCGTGACTCCCGGCTGGAAGAAAAGCCTGAAAAAGAATGCGAGCGGGACGCGAAACGTAGAACTTCTTGTTACGCAAAAAAAATCTTTTTTTTACTCACTACCTTAATACCGCTGTCACACGAACAGCCTTACCCGCGGTTAAGCTAACTACGGTCACTGCTAACCACGGTTACAGGTTAGCAGTACACGGCAGACATTACCGCAGTTAGTGTACTAATCGTGGTTATTGCAAACGGGTGATTCCACGGATTCCACGGATCCGAAAATAAATATTTTAGATTTCATTGAGTTTTTTATATTTTATACATGTCCCATGCCAGTAGCCCGAAGAGGAACTTAATTTCCTTATTAACTGCATATTTTACGAGGGAAAAAATATCAAACATATTCAATCCGGAGGTACCAATTTCATTACCTGTAGTTCTCGAAAGTTCACGACGTTGTAAAACACAAATATTATCGTTACAAAGAAGATGATATTTTGTGTAGTAAATGTATGCGCAACAAAGAGTAAAGTAACATTGTTTGAAACTTGTAGACCTAAGGAAACTGTTTTTGAAAAATGTCTGAATATGCGACGTTTTATAGTAGCTACAAAGTTGATAAGTCCTATCAACTTTGTTTTAAAAACAAATTTTGCTTTTTCCATCTGCAACTGCAGCGAAGTTTCTGGTTATTGAACTCCTGAGCGAGTGAGGCTGATCTTGAACACCCTCACATAAACGCTCGCAATTTTTGCGGTAATTATACAAGTTAAAGTGAACAAAAAATGTTTATGCACAGATATTTTTACGTGACTAGCCCACTTAAGCATTTCCTTACTACTACAAAATTCGCGCGTCTATTTTGCTAGCAGAAGCACACCATCACAATTATTGTAAATTTCTTGAGATTTCATTGATGCTTTCTTTCCGAATAGCGTTGATGATTGAATCTCATATTCTGTATAATGTCACATTGAGAAAAATGGCTTCACCATGTGTCAGTCAGAAGCCATCACACGTAAGTCTAAAGGCAACTTTAAGCCACTATACCATTGCTAAGGTCCGGTACATTTGTGCAAGTAATACTCGTTAAATCACCATTTTGGGTATATTCGTTGTTTGGGTTAGAAGTTGTACGTGAAACATGAATTTCAGATTTAAATTATTGTTATTGTGGGTTCGTGCAGCAAAGACACATCGATTAAAATTTATGATTGCGGAGTAAGGGTAGAGGTAACGTCCGTTACTTTTTTTCGGTAACGGTAACGGTAATGCGTTACATTTTTTGTAGGTAGCGTAGGGCGGTAACGCGTTCCTTTTTTTATAGTGTAACGAGTAACGTATTTAGATACTTTTTTTCAGTAACGCCTACAACACTGGATATTGCCCGCCGACAGGTTGCGCGCTATCTCGGAGGCCCAGTGTGCCCGGCAGCACGCCGTCTGGCAACAAAGACGAAGCTCGCGGAGTGGTTGTTGTGTGCTTCGACAGGTGCCGCCACACTAACAGCCGATCTTATTTTATTCTCCTGTAGGGCGACAACCTCCAATGCATGCGGACAAACAAAAAGAATTCGAGAACGATCACCGATAAGCGTAAACTCGGGCAATGTGGTTGTGTCTTTAGGGGCGACGTTACAGCCGCAGACACGTGGATCGTGGCGTTGAACGGATAGCGAGAGCGCGACGCTCACTGCAGCACGCGAGCTGAAAGGATTCCGCTCACCACATGCCTCACAAACATTGCACGATGTCGCAGCTACAAGTCACCACTTGCTAGATATACAGTACACAGCACGGCTAGGGCAATTCATTGTGTCCAAGAAAAGAAACCTCGAGATAAACACTGTCGCTCAGCTCACGTCAACACAGAGCACGTTATAACACAGGCAGACGACGCTCGTTGCCCACAGGAGGTTCAGTGACGTGGACTGGACATATCCAATCAGATCAGCCGCCTGCGTGACGTCGCGCTTTCAATACGACGTGCACTGGAAGTGGGCGGGATCACAGCTGAGCCCCTGTGATCGGTGGCGATTTCCAGCTTTCAAGCCTTCTAATAAATTACACAATTTACACACATAGCTTAAATCGGTCTGTAAATGATCCTTAGGACTTGCTCTACCGGCCCGATGTGTTCGTACAAAATCGTCAAAACCGTTTCAGGGTCTCTTCAAGGATGAAGGGCAGGGAGCTCGTGCAGCTGCCAGCAGACAAGTTCTCCTTCGCGAACTCGACACAGCCTTCACAGTAACAAACAGCGCGAAAAACTGAATACTATTAATACATGCCAACTAGCCCAGCTTACCACTCTCTCGACGCAGTCTATTGGGCATACGACGGCCCCTAAGAAAAACAAATGCACGAAGAGGAGCACCCGAGCGACTGTTGGTTGTTTCCATTTGCCTAGTCACGTGGTACCGCAGTGGCGAGGCTCCGAGCTTGGGCAGCTACGACGGCTCCCCGCAGCGGATCACGTGGCGTGACGTCACGCCTACAACACGTGTGCTCCGGTGGCTCAAGGTCCTTGCGACGCGATAAATGATCTCAAGCGACAAATCGCACTGGAGCTTTCACTGTGAAAGCAATGTAACGGATTCGTTTCGATGTAACCGATTCGCTTTCACTGCGTGTGTTTCAATGTAACCGATTCGTTACACGTAGAGCCACTGCATTTCGCAAACAGCGCCCGATTGTCCGGGAAGGTTCCAGATTATTTTGAAATCTTCTCATTAATCTTGAGGGCCCAAACACGAACCGTTGAGTTAGTTCTGTAACTACCGCAGCCGTCACCGATAAGACTCGAATGTTCGATGCCAGATGTATAAATGCCGGCACGCCTAGCCGGCACGCCTAGTGTACAGTGTGCATTGCTTGCTGTAGTTTGAGTTTACGTTTCCCGGCCACAAGTTCGGCCAAATAAAGAGTTTCATCTTGTACACACCGACTGCTGCCTTCGTTAACGTCACGACACCGTGACAATAGAAACTCTTGCCGTGATGCCGCATGTGCTCTTTTTGGCTACACAATTAACAATGAAGGTAAGTAGCATGGCTGTTCTGCCTACCTCAGTTATGGCTAATTTTCAAATCTACCCCAAGGCCACCTTTGCCACTAGAGAATCTAACAAATTCTTTAAAATGAAAAAAAAAACCCTGCCGATGCCGCTCTCCAAGGACATTTTAGGAAATTCCGCGTCACAGAAGACGTGCGGGAAACACAAGCACGTGACAGCGGACTTCATCTGGAAAAAGAGCGCACTAATATCCGCAACGCAGCGTCATAGGGCGACAATACAACAGGCAACTATTAGGTAACACGCACCACTTAGACAACTGCCAGAGGAGATTATACGTGGAGGCTTTTTTAAGATATATATATATATATATATATATATATATATATATATATATATATATATATATATACGAGAAAATCATACGTAAAGCATAATGTTCAAATCTCTATCGAGGTGTACGTGATGTTGAAGAGTTCATGTACAAAAATATGCACGAAAACGGCGTTCATTAAGGATGCGCGGCGTTTCGCTAATTAGGTGTAGTCACCATATGCAGCGAATCTTATTTACGTTGCCAGATAACTGGCTAAATTTTCTCCAACTATGACCAACTATGTACGGACTTGGCCAACAAGCCGTAATTATGATTGGCTAAAGTCCTCGCGAAAATTTTTAATACGATACACGGAGGCTAATAGCTGTAATATATATTCGATTCACTAGACGAAATACGTTACATTAAAGTGGACTTGGGCGAAAAATAATTGAAATTTAAATTTTAAAATATATCAATGCCACGCCTGCACCACCTAAGTATCCCAGGCCAAAATACAATGGAATAGTTCTATGTTGGCAATTCAGCGTCCGGCTAAATCTCGTCCGGTAGGGATAAAAGAATGTCGATAGCTTTTCGACAGGCGCCGGGTAAGTTTGCGAACAAGGCTCTAGTGAGGAGACGGAAACGTCATTAATTATGTACTCACCTTGGTTGGTGCATGTTCAAAGTTTTTGCCAATTCTACTTCTGCAAGACTTTAAATCACGTCCTATTCACTTTTGAAACACAAATTTCCTTTAGGTCAGGACGGCTCAAAACTGCCGTGATTTAGCAACCTTTTTTGAAAGCGCCGTACAAGATACTGCTCAGTTTTTCTCAAGATCGATAGTATGGAACCAGTTATTTGGTGTTGATAATATTTGACGAAAAGTTCTGCGTTTTACGGCATTGGACAGTCGGATAAAGCTGCGTTTAGGAAAATAAATAGGCCGCTTTCAGAACGACACTTCATTTAGTTCAAGCCGCTTGATGTCCCAGAAATGACTACAAGCATACTTTATGTTGTTTTTTTTTTTGCGCGAACCGACTGATTCACATAGACCTTATGCAAAATTGCTGCCATCTGTCGGAGATTTGACGAAACTACCGATTCGGCGCCATGTTGGATGCTTGTGTCCGAATCGTATTGCTATCGCTGCTATAACTTCTTGCTTGTATCTGCGTTGATAGTCGGCAATCGGGGCATAAAAATGTCAGACGAGCCTGAACACGTTACCGGAATTTCCTAGTTTTTACGTTGGCAATTATTACGTGTGAAGAACTGCCTCGCAATGGGAAGAAGGTTGTCACTGATCGAGTCACATGTAAGGCGGCCATCGCTGAGACTGAAGCTTTGCGCTTGGTTATAAATGTTGTCTGTTTTTAGTGTAGCGAATGAAGCGTTGTTATATAGCTGTCGGAATATCATGCGTGTGGTGTAGGATTTTGGGGAGGAGGCATTAGCGCGCGACGTGGCTGAGCACAGCGATGACGGTAAGAAAGTGCTGTTGACCCATTTCAAAGTTTATTTCATAAGGGACAGCTACGTCGACCTAATGTATTGTGCATCTTATTTAAAAAAAAAAAACGTTGTCCTGTTTGTTGTTTTTGAAACAATGTAGTCACTGATGGATGTTTTGCATAGAGCTACCGCACGATTAAAATGTAAGAAAGGTCCGCTTCTCACGCACGTGAAAAGTGAAAATGAAACGCGTTAGTTACTCCAAGTAGGCGCCGATTAGCTAGTATTTTATTGAATGGCCTTCCGACATGTACTCGTAAATAACATGATCCGCCAAGAGCATTCGCGTTCACATCGTCGCTTTCGGGGCCTACTCGCGCCTTACAATTTCAACCCGTTGCAGCAAGGCACTTTTGCGTCGCCGACTGAACGCTTGCGATACCACCTCAGCGCGTAACCAACGGTGGCGCACCGATGGTCGAATGTAGCACATCTGCGGGAACAGCATATTTTTTTTCAGTTTCATACGAAAGGTGCCACACAAAAGCACCTCTTCATATTTCATAGCACACAGGGGTGAATGCAGGATTTTTTGCCGAAGGGCGATCAGCGTCAGCTGGGAGAACCTGACATTTGCTCTTCTTGGGGTGTAAATAAAAAGAAATAAAATAGGGGGGAGGGGTGTTGCAGGCCACCCGGGCTGCCCCTCTGAATTCGGCAGCGATAGCACATGAAATGCTTGAAAAATACGCATAGTGAAGCAATACGCGCGCAAAGCACCCCGCCAGACGCTACCTTTTTAAACTACACAATCGAAAACAAACTACAAACAACACGTTTTTAAAGCACAATCGGTTCGTTCGCTGAGATTCGATGACGCGCACTAGCTACCTGTCTAACATGTAATTGTTATCGAAATGAAATAAACAAAGTAATGCTGTCAACAGCCGCGCCGGCATGCGCGAGTAGCCGCGATGCAGTTTTGGAGCTCGTACACGAAGTCGGTTTGTCTGTGCCTGCAAAAGTACACGGCGCGAAAACTGATTCGTTCCGGCATGGCACGAAAGAGTGTTCTCCGATGAGTGTCGATGCTGTCACATACCGTATCTATTACGAACGGCGAACGTAAACACGGCGTTAATCGTAAGCAGTAGCCGTAGCAACGGAACGATCTGCCGCTTCCCGTCGGCCGCAAGGAAATGTAATAATACATGGAGGCTAATTTCCTTCTAACATTTTTTCAGCATCCCATTTTCCTCAATCTCAGCAACACTGCACACAAAAATGTGTCGGCATTGCCGTTCCTTTCGGCCGCCATACGTCGATAAGTACGCTCCGTGTGTGCACATGCGGAGCGCGCTTAGCCTTCAACATGGCGGACATGCGCACTGCGGCCGCTAGATGGCAGCAGATTTTGCATAAGGTCTATAGCTCATAATATCGGAGTGGGATCCTCTAACTTGTCTTTATGGCGTTATGTGTAAAATAAATTGAGTATAGCTATACAGTGATAACAGGGTAGGAATTTCTTGGCAGTTAACGCCCCCCCCCAAAAAAAAAGAAAAGAAGAATATGTGTTATTCCTTTCAGTAAGTCGTGGCTTGCCACGTATATGACTCTATTTAAAGAGACACGTAACTCTCTTTTTGGTCCCACGACACTCCGACGAGAGTAAATTAACTCCAACGAGAGTTAACGTGCCTTTTGAATAGAGTCATATACCTGGCATCTGGGGGCTCACAAAAAAAATTCAATGGACCCTTTCTTTAAGCGTATGTTGACAATTTCTTGCAGTTTTGATGTGCACACAGTGCAGCTTTCAGTAAGTCACTACCCTATACCTTCTTGGCAAACACGCCGCGCTCCTAGAAAAGAAAGTCGATCGCGCTGCCTCTGTCCTGGCCCCGCTGAAAGTGTGCGTGACAACTACCTGTCCCTGTCCCGTGTTACAACAAACGTAATGTGATGCATTATTAACTGTGGAGCGCCACAGCGTTCCCTGTGCCCCAAACTCCATCGCCATGAGGCAGTACCACGTAGCCCGGGCGCACAGATTTATTCACGCTGGTGACGGCAGCCGCGGTAATTGCGGCAAGCGCTAAAAGGATTCGCGTGTTGACAGCTTCAGCTGCACATATTAGCGCGCGCGCGTATACAATCACGTCGTCCTGTCGACACGTCGTCTTTTCTTCCACGATATTTTGGCGCATCCGCTTTTCCATCACCTTTCAGAAGTCACCGCAGCCTCGGTTGCTTCCCGTTCCGGTTATCTTTATGCAAATGATAGCACCTGCGATCATAACAAAGTCAGAGCAATGGAGCCACAAACTGTAAAGCTGCGTGAAGGGTAAGCGCCGTACTCAACCCTCGTATAAGGGGGTTGGATCACAGCTGAGTTAAGGTGTCGAAAATAGACAAGTTTAGTTGCGGGATAGTAACAATACCGTGTGCGTTAAATACCGCTTAGTGTACCGGGGGAAGCAGACGCTATCTAAATAATGGAAGCAGACACTATCTATTAGTCGTACTTGTGCGCATTAAATCCAATGAACGAGAAAACTTTGTGGTGAGAGCGAAGATGAAGTTCCTGCTGTCGCCCGAAATGAAGTGGCTTAGAATGGACTTTCATTAAAGAGGTATAATGTAACATGTTCTCTTGGTCTTGCTCGTGCTTGTTTTCTGCACCGTACCAGCTTTTACATATTTTCATAGCACGGTGAACCATTCCTAATCTGGGTAGAATCCCTAATCCGTGTATCTGTGTAGCTTTAGCATCTGGCTCATGGCATAATAGTTACAGCTGTGCACAGATAGCGACATAGCGCTTGTGTGTACCTTTTTGTTCTAGTCATAATAACTTTCTTCGCTGAACAATTTACGATTTGAAGATTGTTTTGAGTAGAATGAAGCTCTACCAAAACACGAGCGCAAGTACCGCTTGGTTGATATTTTGATGACCATGACTGCAAGTTAAATGAACCGAGCCGGATGGCATATGCGATACAGCGTGTGAAAAAGCCTTAATTTGTCCTTCCGTGGTGAGTTCACTAGAATGGATATGCGGTTTCGGTATCCCGCATAGATCCTTGTAAACAGGAATACGCTTAAGAAGACGTTTGTAGTGCGAGCATCGTACCTCGCGAAACGCTCTTTCTCAAGAACACGGACAACGCGTAGAGCACTAACGATAATTCTTTCCTGTTTTCGATAACGTCACCCGAAATCCTGAAATTCTGGTTCACCCGAGCAAAGGCGTCTTCGGAGTACCTTAATAAACAACTTTAACCTGAATTTCCACGTTGTGGCCATGTTGCAGAAATAGCGTTAGGTTAAGAGTAACCAAAGCGACGTTAAAAAAATCAATTCAAATGGTATCAATGAGATAAGCACTCTTCTATTTGCCTCAAATTTGGTCAGTTCATTGGACTGGTAGAATAGCTTAATGAATTGTAGCTAGTACAAATCCGCTACGTTACAGGAATTGTTCTAAACACGAAAGAGAAATGCATTGTTATAGAGGTAAATGCAGCTCCGTTGTGCGTTAACATATATGCATCTATTTACACATCGCCTATTTCACGAGAATGACATTATATCTAAGGCTTCATTTTGGAATCAACTCACAGCAGCACCCCTTCCCGTTTCTACCATTCACACAATGCTCCGATGATCACAGCTTGATGTGTACTCATAGGTCCTGTTGCATGACAACAGGTTCGTGACTACGTCTGCAAATATGTATGCCTGTTGTAGCCCCGCGGGCCTTCATTCCGTGTTCCCACGTGCCGCGCGGTGGCAACCGCCGTCTCTAATGTTTACTTGAAGCGACAGTTGTTTGCGTCCCATCTCGTGTCTCGCATTCGAACTGCGCTTCTCCGAGAACTCGGTGTTGACAAACTGTGGAAACCCGTTGATTACTGAGGAGGTGATACTAGGCTATCAAACCGGGAGATGGAGTGTACCTGCGGCAGCCAAAACAAGACAGCTTGCTGGCGGAGACTGCACTCTTAAAAAAAAGAGAGTCAAAAGGGAGTCACGTCTGCTTGACTCTCTTTGTGGCAGCCGATGACCACCTTTTTTTCTAAGGGGAGTCACAATGCTCTGGTCGACGCTCCTGAATGAAATAGATGACTCCCTTGCTCCAAGGGAGTCAGTGATGGTTCTGCATATACAGGGTGGGTTTTTTTTTAAAAAAGAAAGCTTCACTGGCTGCGACCAAGATACAGTTCGCTGCTTTGGCTTGTGGTATACCGAAAAATTTTGGTTGAGAATATATAACATGGATTCGTAAAATGTGGAATTACGCACGTATTGTGTTATGGCTTCAGTTACGATATTGCTGAAACGGCGCTTCGAAAACGTCTAGAAGTAAACAGGGTTGTTAAAAAATCTTGCCCCCAAGCGAAACATTCAGAGTTATGACAACGTTTAACAATGGCAGCGCTGACAAATTTGCGAATCTTCGCACGTTTGCAAGCGAGGTTTGTAGATTCCTACGACAGCATGTATGGCAGAAAACATACATTTATTAGTGAAATGGACGTGCATGGTGTTGAACGCACTGGCGATCGGGAACACATCTAACTCGACGGCCGTAAAAACATGTGCCGCAAAGCTGGCATGATAACCGCGCAGACCGGTTATCAAGGCGACGCTTTACCGCGTCTCCTAAAGAGCGACAATACTACCAGAATTATAGCTCGCGTGGTCATCATTTCTGCCCGCCACAGCTAAACTATATCTTCACGATAATCCGCGCGGGCCACCAAATCGCTCAGCAAACGTTGAGCACAGCTAGGCACGCACACACGGCCTCACCGCACTCTCCCTAGCCCCTAGAGCAGGGGATGCACGTTCACCTGCGCCCCCTCCCACCGTACAGCCCTTACAGACACACACGGGGCACGCTTCGCCTCCTCCACCCTGATATTATTCAATAGAGCTTTAACTATGCATGGATGTGTGTTCTATAGCACCAAAACAAAACCGAAACCATTTAGGCGTTCGTGGAGGCTACTTTAATCCAAAGCCGAAGCCATCAATACGAGACAGCCATTTTGGCGTCGTTAGACGGCATTGTTCGTGATCCGTCTCGTTGTGGTCGTTCTTTAGTCCGCCAGAATAATCTGTGTCGTCAGGCGTGATTGCAAGTGATTGTTTTGCGTGACTTTCTTCGTGCTATGCATTCGTGGCGTAGTATTGTATCGTCGGCTCGCTCTTGCCGTGTCTGGCTGATCGTTTTGCGTGACTTTCCTTCCGTGCTATGCATTCGTGGCGTAGATCGTGTCGTCGGCTCACGCTTGCCGTGACTGGCTGAAGCAGTGTCACTCAGTGTTTGGGAAAAGCAGCCTCCGGACGGAGAAGTCCCTGCAGTAAGCTTCGTTTCGTCGTGAACTTGCCTGAGCAAGATGGCAGCGCATGACGGATCCCAGTGGCACCGACAGACGAAGCCTGTGGACGACGCTCCTACGGTCGTTATAGATTTCAGGTGAGTTCTGCCGGCTTCTGCCTACAACTCTTTTATTCGCTTCACACGTAGCTTTGCCACTTGTCTTTCTGATGTTCCAGTTGCACGGATTTTGCTATCGTGTTTCAATGGCTTGGCAACGACGAAAACCGCACTGGACTATCCAGTAGCGGGTAAAACGGAGTGGTGCGCGCCAATATCGTGTTTCCTTATTCCATACATGCCAGAAAAACATGAAATTGCGAGTTGAAATCTCGGTTGCAAGTCGAGTGTGGTGACACGTAGAGCAACGTTGCACCGATGTATATTTGAAGGGTAAGTAAGATCAGCTGATCAAAATCAATCTAATGCACCCGGCCCGAACATGCCTGATATCCAGATCATGATTTTGGCTCGTGAAACTCTAGAATTTAGTGTTTCTTTCCTTTGCTACCCAGACGTTGAAACACGTTTAATACGTATTTATTCGCTGCATATTCGAACTTCTCGCCGTGTTTGCTTGTTTGTTTGTTTGTGTGTGTGTGTGTGTGTGTGTGTGTGTGTGTGTGGTGTGTGTGTGTGTGTGCGCGTGCGTGCGCGCGCGTCCGTGCGTGCGTAACTGCTATAAAACTTTGATGCAATAGCTTTTGTAGCACGGTTTCATTTAATTGAAACAGTGGTGACTTGATCTTATGATGCTAAAAATTATCATGCAACAAAGGTAAATGTGAGTTCACTTCAAAGTTGTAGTTTTTTTTTTTTTTTGTCCACAAACTGCATACGAGCATAACCTCATCCTCCTGTGATACTTGCTTTGTCTAATGTGGTGTGGTGCTAGTACCTAATAGTAAACACAACACCGGCTAGTAATAATGGCAGTAAACATACTGCTCAAACGCTGTGTTTCGTGGATATTGGATGCCTTTGTTATACCAGCCGTGGTTCAGTTCGTTATTATTTTCAACACAAAGATACAGTCTGCAGTGATGTTGTGGGCAGTGGACAAAAATCCTTTAAAATGGACTTGGAAGCATTACGCTGCGAAGCCCAAGGACGCGGGTTCTATTCCTGACCCCGGCAGCTGCATTTAGAAGGGAGCGAGATACAGAAACTCCCATGCCCTCTGATTTGTGCACGTTGAAGAACTCCAGGTAGTTGAAATTAATCCGTGATCTCCCACTATGTAGCACCGCTTAATCGCATTGTGCTTTTCGCTCATAAATCTCTAGCAATTATTGCTTCGTCATTATACCTCGAAACACTCGCTGTATCCTATTTGAATTCTATTCGCCATAGTCTGCAATGAATATTTAGCACTTTTTACAGCAGGGTACCTCATTTGACATTCTTTTACAATGCACCTTAATTGTCCCAATTTCGTGCCATAATCAGCTGTTGTTTTTAATATGTATATAAGTCACTTCAGCACTGTTCCTTTTTGTTTGACCGCTTCTCATCACCTCGATTGTTTGAGGTTTGAGGTGATGTTTGTGCTGCACAGTTTGCCCGAGTTTGCTCCCAACCCTCTATACTGGTCAACGCTGGCTGGTGGGTTGTCCTTCCAGACAAACGGAAAAAAACGAGACCTTTGCCTGTTGATATAGATCTGAAGAAAAAATGGCACATTAGGCCTTTAGAATAGCTGCACCTTCGTGCAGCTGTTCTGAAGCTAGGCACTAGAAGGGCACGCTCACAATGATGCGACAGAAGAAGGCAGTGAAGGCAAGCTAGTCTTGTCGTACATTCGCCATATTTCGTGTAGCTGTATACACATTTTGCCGTTTTCTTCGTTAAACTAATAATAACATTTGGCGTTTAACATCCCAAAACCACGATATGATTGAGAGACGCCGTAGTAGAGGGCTCTGGAAATTTCGACTACCTGGGGTTCTTTAACGTGCAGCTAAATCTAAGTACACGGGCCTCAAACATTTTCGCCTCCAACGAAAATGCAGCCGCCGAGGCCGGGACTCGATCCCGCGACCTACAGGTCTTCGTTAAAATACTGCTAGTCTAGTGGTTATGGTGCTCTACTGCTGACCCGCAGGTTGCGGGATCGAATCCTGGCCGCCGCGGCCGCATTTTCGATGGAGGCGAAAATGGTTTAGACCCGTGTGCTTAGATTTAGGTGCACGTTAAAGAACTCCAGGTGGTCGAAACTTCCGAAGCCCTCCACTACGGCGTCTCTCATAATCTTATCGTGGTTTTGGGACGTCAACCCCAACAATTATTATTATTATTAAAATACTGCTGCCATGCTATACAGGGTGATTTTTTTTCAGACAGTACATATCTTTTATAAAAAAAACTCTATGACAGTCACGCTCCAGTAGTACTCTAGTTCGAGGTGGAAATATTCTGCCGCAACAAAAAATGCGTTGACGGGACTAAATTAACAAAAACCCGTTAACTAATTTTTATTTAGTTGACTTGAGGGCAGTTGTTTATATTAGAAATTTGTAGTGCGTGCCGCTTTATGGTATACCCATTTTTCAGAAATCATGAAAGTTTTACGTAACTCGAGATATTTATTGTGAAATTTTAAGGGCTAAATCAAAACTGATCGTGTCCGGCACACAGAAAACGCGGTTTTTCTGTTACGTCAGACCGGAGCTGCCCGCGACAAGGGAGTGACGAAACTTTGAATGAAGGCGCGTCGTGGTCGTACCTTTTCGTGAAAACTGGCAAGTCATCTAACTTGCGTCAGCGGATTGCCTTACCTTTGCATGTGGCGTTTGGTGCTCATTTGTTTCTTTCGAGATTGCGCGCATCCGAAACGGCAGTAATATCAACCTTTTCTTTCTATGTTTACAGATAAGTACCACACATCGCACCCAAATAATAAGCTGTTTACTTGTGTATTTCTGAATGCTTGCAGATTTTCCTGATCACATTCTGCTTCGGCCCACCTTCATTAAACTATCATCACCTTCTTTTCACGTGTAGCTCCGAGCTTACGTAACAGAGAAGCGACGTTTCCTGCACGTCAGGCGCTATCAGTTTCGATTTCGTCCTTGAAATTCAAGGATGAATATCACGAATTACGTGTAACTTTCGCGATTAAAAAAAATGTGTATGCCATAAATTGGCACGCGATACAACTTTCTAATATAACAACTACCTCCAGGTCAGGAATTAAAAGTTAATTAATGAGTTTTTGTTAATTAATCTCTTCATTGCCATTTTAGTTGCAGCAAACTATTTCCTTCTTGACATAGAGTGTGTGCGCGAAAACATTCTTGAGCGTGACTATTATACAATTTTGATAAGAAATATGCGTTCTCTAAAAAAACATCCTTCTAATTGTACGGAGGTCATGCAGCGGAAACAGTTGCAGCTGGCTAAGGGAGTAACAGACCCTCAAAGTACAGCAAAGTTAATGAGTATCCCTGGTTTTGTTCATTGCCATGACACTTCATGGAATCTGGTGTGTGAGCGCTGCCCTTGTCAGATTAAAAGGTGATCGATCTGTCTGTCATCATGTGTTTATTTTTGTGCACTTGACTATTTCAGGTTGCTTCAAGACTGCACATTGAAGCTCTACAGCTGCATTTGACCAGGAAGCCTCCTTGGAAACTTCGTGTCTCGAGGTAGTCAAGACGTGTCCAAGAATTCGGAATAGCCACGCTTAAGGTCTGGCCGTGAGTGGTCCTCGAATCAGTGCAACCTGCTGTCCTTTTCGCCAGAATGCCACCTGACCCTGACATGGTCTGGGAACACGACACTGCCAAGCTCATGCACGCAAGCTGTGTCACCTATTGGGGTCCTGTATCTCAGATGACTACATGAGAATCCTGTACTACATGAGAACTACACATGTTGCATGTTTTGTGCTGTATGCCACATAAAATATGTAATGGATGTCGCAAAGAAGTGCTTGATGGCTGGCCATTGATTCCTATTCATAAAAACTGACTGCTGGCTATGCTAATGTTTATGCCAGGTCTAGTATATTGCCGCATTTGACAGTAATGAACGATGTTAGCGAAACTATTGCTTTTCATATCTCACTCATTCTGACAGTAATGTGTCTCGCTGTATTTCTGGACGGTGTTTCTGTATTTCAGTTCTGTACAGAACTCTCCATACCACCGCTAAATATATATATTTATATATATCATACCTTATATATATAAGGTACTTGACACACGACGTACGTTTTAGCATTAGCATAGTGCTAAAACGTACGTCGTGTGTCAAATGCCTTCCTACAGTATCAGGACCTTCGTGATCTTTCTGTAGCTCTTATATTTAAGGGTCATTCCATGCCAAGTGTCCCAGACGTGGCGCTCGCACATCGCAGCTTTTGCTGATAAAATTTGTGCCTTTTTCCTGTGCCACATGGAGTATTGTGGCAAAACATTCTTGCTCGAAAAAATTTTTGACGGTCCTGGCACCCCCTCGAATTTCGCTTCTATTTATTAAACTGTACCTAATAGAAAAATGTGTATAAAATCTACTTTTGTCTGTTGAGCTTCTAAACTGCGCTTGCGCTATCGCAGAGGTTCTGTTTAGTTGTCCCATTCATTATTTCCTAATTTTTGTGTTTCACTACCAGCTACGTAGCTTCAAAAACTACAAAAATCTTCAAAGTTCGTGAATTTTTCTTGAGCTATCTGGAACTCACCCTAACCAATATTAATAATAGCCTGATTTCCAGGAAAGTGTATTTTAGTACAGAAATGTTTAGGGGTAAAATAGACTTCAGATCTTTCCGAAAAAAAATTGTGAAATTAGAGAAAATGTACGATTTGTTGCATGTTTGACCATATATTTCATACTGATGCGGTCAAAGTAAAAATCCTCGTCATGCGGCGTTTGATAAAAGACTTCATCGTTAAGTAATGAAAAAAGTCTTATCAAATCATTTTTTTTCTTTTAAGGAAGAAAATAATTTTTGAATTTGGCCCTCCGAACGCGCAGTGCATTTCATTTTGTTGCCACTTCGCCGCAAAGCACGTGGTAGCCCTTGCAGCTGACACTCGTCACAGGCAGCGGCCAGATGCGAGATGTATGTCAGTGGCTCGTGAGTGGTCGAAAGTCTTGTCACGTTGATATCAGGGCGACGAGTAATGAATTCGCGTTACAATGTGAGCTTGCTTGGCGGGCCCAATGGGAAGTATGGACGCCCGAGAGCAGCCTATGGCGTCGTTGGTACATTGTGCTAGAGGCCGTCTGTACAACATGTATACCCTGAGAAAGAAGTGTGTACAGTGTGCATTATTTCTTTCAGTATGTGTATGCTAGTTGTGCAGACGTCCCTCTAGGACATTGTGGCAACGACTCCACATGCTGCTCTCGGGCGTCCATATTTCCCATTGGGCCCGCCTAGCAAATGCTCATTGTAACGCAAATTCATTACTCGTCGCCCTGACAGCGCGACAAGACTTTCGACCACTCACGAGCCGCTGACATACATCTCGCATCTGGCCGCTGCCTGTGACGAGTGTCAGCTGTAAGGGCGACCACGTGTTTTGCGGCGAAGTGGCAGCAAAATGAAATGCACTGCGCGATCGGAGGGCCAAATTCAAAAATTATTTTCTTCCTTAAAACAAAAAAAATGATTTGATTAGACTTTCTTCGTTACTTAACGATGAAGTCTTCTATCAAACGCCACATGACGAGGATTTTTACTTTGAACGCATCAGTATGAAAAATACGGTCAAACATGTGACAAATCGTACATTTTCTCAAATATCACAATTTTTTCGGAAAGATTTGAAGTCTATTTTACCCCGAAACATTTCTGTACTAAAATACACTTTCCTGGAAATCAGGCTATGATTAATATTGGTTAGGGTGAGTTGCAAATAGCTCAAGAAAAATTCACGAACATTGAAGATTTTTGTAGTTTTTGAAGCTACGTAGCTGGTAGTGAAACACAAAAAAATCGGAAATAATGAATGGGACAACTAAACAGAACCTCTGTGATAGCGCAAGCGCGGTTTCGTAGCTCAACACACAAAAATAGATTTTATACACATTTTTCTATTAGGTACAGTTTAATAAATAGAAGCGAATTTCGAGGGGGTGCCATGATTGTCAATTTTTTTCGACCAAAAGTGTTTTGCCACAATACTCCATGTGGCACAGGAAAAAGGCACACATTTTATCAGCAAAATCTGTGATGTGCGAGCGCCACGTCTGGGACACTTGGCATGGAATGACACACACACACACACACACACACACACACACACACACACACACACACACACACACACACACACACACACACACACACACACACACACACACACACACACACACACACACACTACACACATTGAGAGAGCGTAGGCATCGGCAAGTTGGTAATTCATGTTTGACTTTTTGAGCGCGCAAAAGAACAGGGACGAAAAACGACGCAGACACAGCGCTGACTTCCAACATATGCTTTATTTTCTACAGTGGTACATATATATATAGACAACAAAAAGCAACGCACGCAGGCGCATTGTACAGGAAGGCTTCATGTAAAACCACAAATAAGTATGCATGATAAGCAATCAAACAACCTGATACCGGATTTTTTTCTTCTTTAAGAGATCAAGCGGTCATTCCTGACTACCACTATCGTCTAGTCACCCCGTGGGCCTTGCTTAGAAAGTCTAGTTCTTTTTGGATAGGTCAGTTGAAGGTGCACTAATGCACATGTCTCCCAAACTTGCAATCTTCGCCGCTTCAATTATCTCACGTGTTGTTTGTGCCTGGCTCCTTCCTGTCGCAGTGCACTGCGAATACATGGGATCGCACCCACACTTCCTGCAGTGGAAAGCCAAATGTCCCACACCTCCAGTTCGCACGTTATTTGCGTGCTCACGCAGCCTGTCATTGGCACACCGTCCCGTCTGCCCTATGTATTTCTTGCCACAGGACAGCAGTAACTCATAAACGATGTTGTTCTCACATTTAACAAAGCTTTCTTTGTGCTTTTTTTGGCACCTGGGTTTTTCAGAACCACTGTAGGAGGCCTTGCACAGATTATAAAGCTTGTTTGGTGCTGAAAGGACGACTCTTACGTTGGCGTTGTTTCCTATCTTTTTCAGCCTATGTGAGACATCGTGAAGGTATGGTATGACGGCGCATTTCTGCTTGACAGGCTCCATTTCTGGTGAAGCCTGCTCCTCACCCTCGCGAGCATGTTTGACAGTCTTGAGAAGACCCTCCGCCACAGATGTGACGACATACTGAGGAAACCCCGCCTTTTTCAGGCAGTCAGCTTGCGCCTGGAAACTACACGAACACTTGTGAGGACATGAGCGGCGAAGCGCATTCATTAGGGTTAATTTTGCAATACCCCTTTTAACTAGCTTGGAGTGGCCCGAAGAAAACGGCAGAAGCGGCTTATTGGCCCTAGGCTCGTACGACCAGCAGACCTGGTCTCGCTCAAAGAACATTCGTAAGTCAAGAAAACGCAAGGCGTTTGTTTTGCGGCATTTCATGCGTGACTGCGAGCGGTTGCAGGAAACGCGTGAACAGATCAAGTACGTTTGAAGAATCATTGCCAAATTCGCCTGGACTTGATTCTAGAAAGACAACGTAGTCGTCTACATATCTAAACACCTTCTTTACATTTGTGCCTGTTACTAGAAACTAGAAACAGAGCTAACAGGCACAAATGTAAAGAAGGTGTTTAGATATATAGACGACTACGTTGTCTTTCTAGAATCAAGTCCAGGCGAATTTGGCAATGATTCTTCAAACGTACTTGATCTGTTCACGCGTTTCCTGCAACCGCTCGCAGTCACGCATGAAATGCCGCAAAACAACGCCTTGCGTTTTCTTGACTTACGAATGTTCTTTGAGCGAGACCAGGTCTGCTGGTCATACGAGCCTAGGGCCAATAAGCCGCTTCTGCCGTTTTCTTCGGGCCACTCCAAGCTAGTTAAAAGGGGTATTGCAAAATTAACCCTAATGAATGCGCTTCGCCGCTCATGTCCTCACAAGTGTTCGTGTAGTTTCCAGGCGCAAGCTGACTGCCTGAAAAAGGTGGGGTTTCCTCAGTATGTCGTCACATCTGTGGCGGAGGGTCTTCTCAAGACTGTCAAATATGCTCGCGAGGGTGAGGAGCAGGCTTCACCAGAAACGGAGCCTGTCAAGCAGAAATGCGCCGTCATACCGTACCTTCACGATGTCTCACATAGGCTGAAAAGGATAGGAAACAACGCCAACGTAAGAGTCGTCCTTTCAGCACCAAACAAGCTCTATAATCTGTGCAAGGCCTCCTACAGTGGTTCTGAAAAACCCAGGTGCCAAAAAAAGCACAAAGAAAGCTTTGTTAAATGTGAGAACAACATCGTTTATGAGTTACTGCTGTCCTGTGGCAAGAAATACATAGGGCAGACGGGACGGTGTGCCAATGACAGGCTGCGTGAGCACGCAAATAACGTGCGAACTGGAGGTGTGGGACATGTGGCTTTCCACTGCAGGAAGTGTGGGTGCAATCACATGTATTCGCAGTGCACTGCGACAGGAAGGAGCCAGGCACAAACAACACGCGAGATAATTGAAGCGGCGAAGATTGCAAGTTTGGGAGACATGTGCATTAGTGCACCTTCAATTGACCTATCCAAAAAGAACTAGACTTTCTAAGCAAGGCCCACAGGGTGACTAGACGATAGTGGTAGTCAGGAATGACCGCTTGATCTCTTAAAGAAGAAAAAAATCCGGTATCAGGTTGTTTGATTGCTTATCATGCATACTTATTTGTGGTTTTACATGAAGCCTTCCTGTACAATGCACCTGCGTGCGTTGGTTTTTGTTGTCTATATATATATATATGTACCACTGTAGAAAATAAAGCATATGTTGGAAGTCAGCGCTGTGTCCGCGTCGTTTTTCGTCCCTGTTCTTTTGCGCGCTCAAAAATGTCAAACACACACACACACACAGATATATAACGCTTAACAATTGTGGTGACGTGGCTAAGGACTACGCATTATTCGCAGGATGTTGTGCCTATAGTTTAGGTGCTTACTGATAAAACAGTAGGTTGTCATTACAATGTGAACATGTATGAAATGGCATGAAGTGTTTAAAACCGATTCAAAGAATAATTTTACGAATCGCAGAAATTTCAGTTTGTTTATAGGATGAAGGCATGCAGACGTGAAAGAGAAGACACAGACAAACCAAACGCTAGCGTTTGAGCTGTCCGCATCTCTTCTGTTTCCGTGTTGCATGGCTTACTTTCTTCTAGAATCAACATTTTTTGTTGTTTTACGCGAGCGGAAATTGTTCTGAGACTTATCTATATAAACTTCGAGTAGTATTTTATTTCCCCCAGAGGAATCGAATGCAGCACTGTAAAGTTGCTACAAAAACTTGTTGCGGCTGTCATGCATCCACCACAGTGTTCCTGTTTGAGTAAACCCGGTGGAAGTGCCTTGTTGAGTAACAAGAGGTAGCGGCACCAACTTTCGTCGATTGTCAGATAAAAACCCTAATGGTGTTCGCTCTGATTTGAAGTTCTTTTGAAATTCTTGATCAATCTCTATAAAACTTGTTTAGTTTATGTGTATTTGTACGCTGATTTTGAAAATGCAAATATTTTTCTACTATTATATGTCGTGTTAAGTATATCAAACATTTCATGTGCCATGTTAGGCCTCCACGAGTTACAAAGTAAGCATATCACAATAATATGAAATGGGAACTGTATGCAACATAACCAGAATGCATGTCCTAAACCCACTTAACAATAGTCATAGTATGCTGAACATTGACCAGTAAGTGTATGTCTAGCTGGTGATTCGCTCACGAGAGTTCAATATTACGTAACTTTTAACTCAAATGGGTTTAAAACGCGAGTTCGTATGTGGGCTAGTGGGTTCATGAACATTATGCCAGAACAGCGCAGTAAACTCCTTTGCCAGAACAGCGCAGTAAACTCCTTTAAAACTATTGCATACAGTTTTTATCCCCTAACTATAGCGATATGTCGATTTACTTTGTAACTCCAAGTTTGGAAAGGCTTGCTCATCAAGACACATGAAATTTTTATGTGTAAAAACTGCGTTTTCTTCCAGATAATTGCATATTTGAAATCGCCACATAAGTAAACCTAAACTCAGCAAGTTTCATCAATATCGACCAAGAAGAAAAATAAACGCATTATTTGTTGCAGAGTGTCTCATTGAGTACCACGAAGTGGTCACACTGACTCTTGCCAGGGGAGTCATGTACACCACTGTCCTTAAGGACAACGGAGTCAAAGGAACGCTCCAGTGGGGGTCAGCGTTACCATGGCAAAGGGGTCACCCTGACTACCTAGAGGTACTAGCGGGAAATAAAAGGTAGTCATGTAGACTCCTGCGTTGGGAGTAACGTAGACTCTGCTTGTGAAGAAGGGAGTCGTTGGTCTGAAGAACGAAGGGAGTCGTTTGACACCCCAAATTGTGAAGAAGGGAGTCGTTGGTCTGAAGAACGAAGGGAGTCGTTTGACACCCCAAAAGGTCATCATATGTGTAGCGAGGCGATTACCACCCAAAGGTAGTCAGTACAGACACCCTTTTTTTTAAGAGTGTAGCATTTCGCCTCCGTCAAAATGCGGCCGCTGGGGGCGGGATTTGATCCTGCGACATTCGGGTTAGCAGTCAAGCACCACAACCACTAGACCACCGCGGCGGCCGGGTCGCGCCATATCTGGTTGACCGAGGCAGAATAAACGTGTGCGTCAATTTCTTCAGAATCTATCTATCTATCTATCTATCTATCTATCTATCTATCTATCTATCTATCTATCTATCTATCTATCTATCTATCTATCTATCTATCTATCTATCTATCTATCTATCTATCTATCTATCTATCTATCTATCTATCTATCTATCTATCTATCTATCTATCTATCTATCTATCTATCTATCTATCTATCTATCTATCTATCTATGTCCGTCTGTCTGTCTGTCTGTCTGTCTGTCTGTCTGTCTGTCTGTCTGTCTGTGTAATCTCGTGTTGCGCAGATCAATGTAAACATAAAACTTAAACATGTCTACTAATTAAACATAACAGACGTGCGCCGTGCATGTGCTGTAGACACATCTCCCTTGCCTCCTTTGTTTTTTTTATGGTCCTCGTACGCCGCGTGTCTCACGAATAATCCGCGAGATTTCGGCCGTAAAGAATATGATCGAGCCAGTACGCAGGAGTCAGGAAATTGCGAGCTTGGCAATGAGTGCAGTTAGCGCAGAACCGGTTAGAGTTAGTAAAGTAACGCACGTCAGGAATGTCCATTAAGTTTAATAACTTCCTCGGTCCATAAAAACGGGCTTCTTTTTCGTGCGCACATTGTGCCGCCTTTCTGAGAGTGCTATAATCGCCTTCAACTGGCAGCGGTGATATTTAGCAAAAATTTTCTGACTCGTATATCGACAGGGATGTGGCGTTTAATTTGCGTATATTCGCGTTCACCGGGTCCAACCCTCGCACCAATTTTAAGTACAGTCACTTGATAATCAAAGGGCTTCATTTTGCGATTAGAACCTAGAAACAACTGAATGCGCTAGGGAGGCCGCAATTCTATAAAATTAAAAAAAGAAGCTTTTGGAAATTTGGAACAATTTGGAAATACGTATGCATGAAAACGTACAATAACAGTATAAGCCATGAGCTATAATATAATAATTGGATAACTGGAAAAAGCATATGCATGCAGGACGTTAAACAGCTCTATGGCTTTCTATGGTGTTACAAAGCAAACAGATTAAACAGACTAGAATGAACGATGGGACAGTGAAGGAAAGGGTGATGAATGTAGACGAAGCATTGGTATTGGACAGAATATATTCCTTTAGGTACTAGTTCAAAACCACGTTAGGTGCAGAAAACTGTCGGAGGGAGGGAGGCGTGGGAGGATCAGTAGATCGACTGAGTAGAAAAAGAAGATGGCTTTCGCCTTTCGAGTCGTCTTAGGCGAATGCATAAGGGACCCTGTGAGTTTCTGATCCTACCTCCCTCTCCCGCCCCCCTCTGATAGCTTTCTGCACCTCACGTGGTTTTTCAAGGCCTCCGGGATCAGAGGTACGGCAAGCTTTCTGCACCTAGCCTGATTTTGTACTGCCTCCGTGATCGACGCACCTTTGACCAAGCGACGATGTCGTCATCGTGTCAAGTCGCGTTGTCTGTCGTCATAGTGACGTCATCATGAAGACACAAATTGAGGTGGTCTGTGACGTCATGTGGTGGCGTCATCACGTGATTATGACCTTTTGAATCACTCTTGTTGACGCCGCCGACGCCGACGCTGACGGTCAAATTTTCGCGCTCGATGAGACATTTAAGGCTTTCATCTTAACAAGAGGCTCGCCATACCTCGATGGCATGATCCGGTGGTTGTGCTTTCCATATCAGCCTCGCAGCCATTGCACTTCACAGAGTGAAATGGGGGTACAATTTGCTTCCTTTTTTCGGAAAAAGATGAGACGAAGCGCTGCAGTAAATAGCACTCTATATAGTTGCTCTCCTCAAGTATTTGTTTTCCTCGAAGCTGTTAGCTTAAAAGTTGTTAATCAGTTTTAAAGAATATCAACAACTTCAACATTTGGTTGCCTTTAAGGTTTCCTAAATAGAAAGGCAGATTTAGCGGCTTAACCAGTGCCAGTACGATGGGTTTTCATAATAGCGTACATTAGCACACGCCTAAGCAGTGAGCCCCATGTCCGATATGAACGAAATACACGCGCGTCATTCCATGTGTTTATTTATGTCCATGTTACTGAATTATGTTTTGTCTTTCTCGTGAACGTATTTCTAGCAAGAAAACGTCATGTTCAATTGTTATTGATGTTAACCGTTTGTGATACTAGGGATGGTAAAATCGATGAAAGATTAATCGATTAATCGGTTAAAGGTCCACGATTAATCGATTAATCATAATCGATTTGTGTCTTTCGATTAATCGAATTAATCGATTAAAACTATTCGATTAATCGATTACGGCATCCCTCACTCCAGGGGCGTAGCCAGAAATTTTTTTCGGGGGGGGGGGTTCAACCATACTTTATGTATGTTTGTGCGTGCGTTTGTATGTGTGCGTGTATATATGCACATGCAAAATTGAAAAATTACGGGGGGGGTTGAACCCCCCCCCCCCCCTTGGCTACGCCCCTGCCCCACTCCCGCCCCCAACCTCACCCCTTGGCCGGAGCGCATGACTGCGAGGCGCGCTATCCTGAGGCGCAGACCCTGAACGCTATCCTTAGACGCAGGAAGTTGCAAAGCCGAATACTACTACTTTTTCTGGTTCTATTTGGGATGCCGTCGATCGCGCACTTCTACGCAATTGCGTTGCACTGGAGTACGATCCGATGAACTAAATGCCTTCTCAGTTCAAGACATACTATAGTATATATAACCCTGTAGTCGATCGCCGCACCAATTTGAATTCCCTTGAGACTTGGCACAGCATGCGAACTGGCCTAGATCATGTGTTTGACGTTGCAATGGAGTATTGGCCAATTCCTGCAACGTCAGTAGCATCCGAGCGCCTTTTTTCGCATGCTGGATGTGTGGCGACCCAAAGGAGGTGTCGGTTGTCGCGCGAGCATCTCGGGCAACTGACATTTCTTCGCTCAGTAAAAAAAAAAAAAAAAAAAAAAAAAAAAAAAAAAAAAAAAAATGTGGTTCGGAGCAGCAACGCCATGAAACAAAACAAGAAAGGGGACTGTTGAGAAAGTAAGCAGCACGTGGATTCGCCAACTTTCAAAAGAGAAGTTTATTCTTTTCTGTAAATTTCATACGTGCCAGCGCATCGTCTTGTAGCTTATTTTGTTCGTGTTTGCTTTTTGCCGCGCTGTTTCATCGTGTTGCCGCATAAACGCATATCTGCCTACATTTGATAAACGAGTAGTTTTCGTCACCTGTAGTGTCAATCGAAACTTTCTTTGTATTTTATTCAACTCTCAGATTTTACTCGATTCTTGTGTAAGTGCGGCATTGTAATATGCGCTGCTTATTTCCTCACTGGTTCTTAGTGCCGTTCTGTTTTACTCTTTAGCAAATAAAAATTTGTTTACCAATGAAAGAGAGAAAGAAAATATATTACAAGGCAGAGAGGGTGGCCTGAGCTAGTACGCCCCTGCCTGCTACTCTGCACCGGGAAAACGCAAAGGGGGAAAAAGAGTGATGAAGTACGATGATGGGGAGATGATTAGGTAATCCGTATATACATAATAAGACACGTTTGCTAGCTTAAAAAGGAGAAGGACGCTAGTAACGATCTTTTATTATGCTGTATACCAACTAGCCCAACTGTCCGTCTTATAGGGTATATATACCATTTTCATAATTGTTGAGCTAACTTTCCTACGATGCAGTTAGCCCAACTAATGGCAGCTTCTTCAAACTTCTTCAAACAGAGTGTTCAAGCGCGGTTTGCTTGCGCTGGGACGCGGAAAGTGTAGACTCGGCTCTCTTGACACGAACACGCATAATAGACAAACGCCAGCACGCGCAACTACGACCTCGTCTCCACTTGAAGCACGAACGTTGCTGCCATTAGTTGAGAGAAAATGTAGCGCAGGAATGCGCACTCGCGAATTGTGAAATGGGTCTTATAAACTCTTTATGTAATCCGCAACTTTACGCGTCGGTTTACCGAACGTCTAGCATCCAGTGCATTACTATTGAAGAAGTGACCTTGAAGCACTTAGTAATACTGCATGGTCGCATATTTAGGAAGAAATACAGCTTTCAGCTAGAGGCCCCCGTCTTCTGCTGTGACAAGAAAGGAGAGTCGCGCAATTTATGTTGTAATGTCTGGTACACTAGATAGCGCTCCCAGTTCAGGATGTACGCACGATTTAAAATGTGTGAGTGGCGCCGTGTTACGGCAAAGATCAGGTGAAACCTGCGGAGTATACTGGCGAAGCTGCTGTTTTTTCTAGCCGGGAGGCATAAACTCATGTCACTCTATTTCCCGCAATATTAATGAGAACTAACAGACAATAATGCCAAGGGAAGTATGGAGGATGTTATTTGTAATAATTGGGATATCAATGTCAAGAAAGTAAAGTGGACGAAAGATAACTTGCCGCCGGCAGAGACCGAACTTGCGACCTTAAAATAACGCGTCCGATGCTCTACCACTGAGCAACGGCGACGGTCATCCTCCCGTCCACTTCATAGGGTACACATGTGCATTTAAACCTAGGAGTGTTAGCGCCGATCACAGCCATGACGGCGAGTGTGGAACACTCTTTTTCTGCCTTTTGGCGTCACGTAGCAAGTGACCTTTTTTTGCGAGCTGGCAGCTGACCAATAATCCCTCGCATACTACCTGAAGACACCAAGTCTGCCAGAACGAGACCCTCGCTATGAATGAAGGAAAGAAGGTGACTTTTAGGGGTTCGTTTTTCTTTGTCATACACCCTTAACATCCCCTATACTTTCCTCAGCATTATTGTCTGTTAGTTCTAATTAATATTGTGTCTAACAAAGAAAAACGAGCCCCTAAAAGTAATCTTCTTTCCTTCATTCATAGCGATGGTCTCGTTCTCGCAGACTTGATGCTTTCAGGTAGTATGCGAGGGATTATTGGTCAGCTGCCAGCTCGTAATAAGCTCACTTGCTACGTGACGCCAAAAGGCAGAAAAAGAGTGTTCCACACTCGCCGCCGTGGCTGTGATCGGCGCTAACACTCCTAAATTTAAAAATGCACACGTATTCCCTATGAAGTGGACGGGGGGGGGGGGGGGGGGGTGACCGCTGCCGTAGCTCAGTGGTAGAGCATCGGACGCTTTATTCGAAGGTCGCAGGTTCGGTCCCTTCCGGCGACAAGTTATCTTTCCGTCCAGTTTACTTTCTTCAGATTTATATCCCAATTATTACAAATAACACCCCCTATACTTTTTCTTGGCAGTATTGTCTGTTAGTTCTAATTATTATTGTGTCTAACGAAGAAAAACGAGCCCCTAAATGCCATCTTCTTTCCTTCTATTTGCAGCAGTTGCCTGTACGGATGGTCTGTTTGAGGCCAGTATATTTCTGTGTTCTGCAAGTTCTGGATTCCTTGGAGCCAGTCCTTGCAAGCCTTTGTTAACGCCTACTTCTAGACAACCGCAGAGGAAGCGATGTCAAATATTTCTCGGTTGTGACTGTCTGTGTGTACGCGGTGAACACTGTGCGCGTATTACTTGTTCCTTCTTTCCTCCTTGCTCTATCTATTCTTTTTTCTCCCCTTCCCCCTCCCCCGTGTAGGGTAGCAAACCGGGTGCAACCTGGTTAACCTCCCTGCCTTTCCTTCGCTTTTATCTCTCTCTCTCTGCATAGGTGACCTCAAGGAAAAGATCGCGTCAGTCCGAAATTATAGTATTATGTAGGGCTTCCACAATATCTAACCGACAAACCGAGAAAAGATGCCTTGCTTACTAGAGCGAGCGTCTTATTTAATTTCTCCTCGTCTCTCTTTTACCTTTCTCGGGATTTCCTCACCCTCCGCCACACTGCATGTTTCAACTGCGACTTTCCAACCAGTGTGGTCCCCGAACGCGCCTCCGGTTTCGATGAGCTCGAGTAGGCAGGCTTCGAGAAAATACGACCTGCTGCTGAATAGTCCAGGGATGATGGCCACAGATTCTTGAATCCGCGACATCAACCAACGACGACGGGCCCCTTGTGTCCAGTGTGCGAAAGTGTGAATTTTAGCACACTGGACACAAGGGGCCCGTCGTCGGCACTTTCGAAAGTGGGAATTTTGGATCGTCAACGCGTCTAATAAAAAGATTTGGGCCCATATTAAACACGAACGATGCCTCTCAAACAAAGAGATATCGGTTTTAAAGGACCCATTAAAAATGTCGATTAATCGATTAAAAGATTCCACCGAAAGCAATTAATCGATTAAAGGCTAAATCGATTAACGATTAACGATTAATCGATTAAAAATTTTAATCGACCATCCCTATGTGATACAATAAATTTTTCTAAACACAAGGAATCCGTATGGGTCTAGAAACGACTCTGTGTTTTAAATGCGAATGCATTTCTTAGTCGGGGCATGTCAGGCGTCTGTCGGTGTCCGCCCGCCGGCAGCTGTTCTCTCCGCTCTCACTCCCTCTCCCGTAGCAACAGCTGCGGGCGCGCGCGTTTATCCTCGCCCCTAGCAACCGGAGCAGGTGGTGCGGACGGAGTAGCGGAGAGTGAGTGGAGAGGAGGAGCGCGCTCTGGCGTGCGAGAGCGCTCGCATCGTGGGAGCTCGGTGGAGCTCCCGCGTGTGTGGGGAGAGTGTAGGAGAGGGTAGGTGCAGTGCTTCGCCGCTCCTTCTCTCGCCGTTCGCTCTCTCTCCTCCCTGCGCCACCGCCTCAATGCAGTGCGTTTGAAACGCGTTTGAAACGCGTTTGTGCTGCCTGAAAACAGCACGTTCTAAACGCGTTTGTGCTGCATTGAAGGCGGTGGCAACATCCCTGAGGTGATTACGAACGCACGTAGGAAGCGTTCGTTGAAAGAGGCGCCCAAAAGGGAGACACTTGAGCGCGTCGATGTGTCCAGCTTTACGCCATTAAAATTACTACGCCGTGTACTCTCGGCGCAAGAAATGTATTCGCATTTCCTCACGATTCCCTTCGGGGAGGTGGAAGCATTTTTTAACCTTGACTTGGTCAGTGACCGCGTCTACATCCTCATACTCAGCGTGTTTCTTTGGATGTTTTACGCAGCGGCGATGTCAAGCTTCGTTTCTCTACGTTCGACTGTGCTGCGGAGAACAGCCAGGTTCTATCATTTTACGGGAGCCATTGCGTTAACAGAAGGAAAGGAGAAACGAACGGCGCCACCGCACGAAGGGCGCGACGACGAGGAATTATGGGATAAAACACGCGATGGTAAGCGGTAGTTTCCGCTCGCTCGGCGTGGCGCCCTCCTCATCACACCACCGACACTCCCAGAAGTCCCCTTCCGTGAAGAAAATCCAAGTTCTACGGGAGTTCCACACTGCCAGATGTTCGATATATCAAGTGTTCCGTAAATGCCGCCGTAAATTTTCCTATGCACTGTCATTAAAGCATTCTCGAGTTCGAAAATAGTTCGATATAAAGTATAATTCGATTTACCCGGGTTTGATATTATCGGCTTTGACTGTATTTCTTGCATTCGTGAATATTAAGTGTTGTTATGTCGAAAAGAATTGCGTCCAACAAAGAGATAGACGAGACATTACGTGGTTATTCACAATATATCGCAAATAGCCTCGTACGCCGGTTAATGTAACATTACTGATGGGCGACTCAGCTAGCCAGTGCTTAGTTCGTGCTGAGCGCTGGAACTAGCTGCGATGTAACAGCTTGCTTTCCCTCGTCAAGCTCGTTGTGTGGGTGAAAGTGAGCGCAGAGGCCTGACGTCACCGCAGTTGCGATGACGTAACGGAAAGGACGAAAACGCTTACGGACGTAGCGAAGGCATGTTTTAGACGTGTTAGGTTGCGTTCCAATACTTACCGTAGACAGCTTAAATAGACAGCTAAGCGGACAGCGGCCATATTCAGTGACATTCCAGTTCTCAGGTAGCCGGCAAAATAGACACCTTGGTGAAGACAGCATCGGAGACAAATACGATGCTGGCTACTTTGCTGTCCAAATAAGATGGCGGTCGAACAGAATGCTAAAAAATTGCAGTGGCTTAGCTCGGCTATGCCAGGATATACGTAGCATTAGCAAAGGTTCAGCTGATTATTCTTAGCTTTCGATTGTCTAGGATTAGCTTGATTGTCATGCTTACTGCTGCTCCAATGACACACACACGGTATACGTATTATGTGGCACATGCATATTTTTGCTCAACGTCAGGTTGCTTCTCTATTGCCACAAAGACGGCTCGGTGGTCAGTGAAGTAACACGCTGCCGTCTCTGACTCCAACACAGTAACCACTAATTGCCAGGCGACTACTTCGGGATCCGATGAGATAAGCTTATCGGCTCTTCTGCGCCGTCGAGCAGCATTTGCGCTCTCCTTCTCCATGGCGTTACCCACCTGCAAACGCCAGTCAGAGGCGCTATCAAGCGGCCTCAGCGCAGTGTCAGACGGCGACTGCACAGCGAAGGCGAATAGCTGCGCGCGCGCTGGCGCCACTGTGTCTACGACGTCACTCCTCTCGAATGCGGCGCAGACCAGCAGCGGCGAGCCGCGCGCGACGGTGTCGGAGAGCGCGTGAGATGCCAGCTCCGGTGACCCAGCTGCGTGAAATCACTGATCCTCGCGCATGCGCAGCACGGCTCATGACGCTCCACGCGAAATGGGCTCCGGCTAGGCAAGTGTAGCTAACGCTACAAAACTCTCCGAATAGGTCGCCAGCTGGAAGGAAGCCTTCGCCAGGGTTTGTCACGCGCCTAATTTGAGCTACGTTGAAGTTTTCACAGGTCTGAATGTGAAATAAGTTAAAAGCACAGCGATTTTATTGGATATTCTTAGATTTCTCTTGCCGACGCGAGGTGGCGTCACGTCGCGCAGACGTCATGCAGACGCGTTCCACTCCTGGGGTGCAATCGCGGAACGATGCTATTTCCGATTCCAATGCCATATTCTATGCTATTCTTATCATCCACCACTCGCGGCTGGCTGATCGCGTTGATAACCTGGACGGACCGTCGTTCTCACCAATGGCCAAGCGCGAAAAGCTCGAAAAGCATTGGAATAAAAAATAGAATTGTTCCGCGATAGCACCCCTGGCACGATACTGGCTTCTAGGCTTCTAAGCGCAAAGGGCGGGGGCAGAGGGACGGCCACCCCCTAACCATGTAAAGGGTGGCGCCAAGTCTGGCCCGTACGACCTCTCTGTCGGACCTGTCCCGTAACTGCTTAATGCGCAATGTAAGCACCAACTCGCCCAAAGAGACTCGTCCTTTTGGGATATCTTGCAAGGTTATGGTCACGCAGGTTTCTGACGTTAATGACGGCTGAAGACCCCCACCCCTCCTCTACTGATATTGCCGTCCAAGCAACAGTTTACTTCCCGCCTTAACCCCCAGAAATCCGGTGACCAAAAAGAGGCTATAGTGAGAAATGCGTCATCGCTTCATTTTCATTTTCGCGTCGATTGCGAAGCTTGCTTCCTCTCGGACTCGACCAATGGGGGAATGCGGGGGGGGGGGGGGGCGAGGCGGGGTAAAACTCCCCCCCCCTCTCCTAATGGAGAAACCTGGGGACGCCTATGAACGTAGAGTGTCTACGAGGACTATCCAGCATTGGAACACAGCCCTATATACCTACTATGATTGTCGAAGAAACCTGCTGAGTCATGCTTTCTATAGAGGGACGCTGAACTCTCGCGAGATCTGCGCGCCGACGAGCTTTTCCCGGTCGGCTGATTGTCGCGAAACAAAAGGACGAGAAGGAGTTGGTCGCGGGATGGTGAGAGAGAGAACGAGAGAGATTGGGAGGAAGGGAGAGAGGGAAAGAGAGAGAGTTGGCGCCGCGGACTCGCATGGCTGGGCTTGCGTGAAATTAGAGACGTCACGCTGTACCCTCTTCGCTCTTTGTCGGCGGCGACCGCTCGCTCCCGCCTTGGAGCAGCCTTGAAGACCCAGAGCCGCGAGTTATACATGGTTGTGATACAAAACGAGAGAGAGAGAGAGAGAGAGAGAGAGACTCATAGAGAAGTCTTAGACTTTTTCGTTCTTGCTCCCATAAGAAAAGGCAGGCAGGCGAGCGAACTTTTCTGGCTACGTCACTAGCAGAGCAATTTGCCGCTAACGCGTGTGTGGCTCTTCGCTGTGGAAAAAAAAAAGAAAACACGTCTTCGTCTGCTAATGTGGAGTTCGGCTTCGCCGAGCGTATGAAAAGTCATCGACGAAACCTTGTCGCCGTCGTCGTCGTCATCAAAACGTGTACACGTAATCAAAACAAATAGTCTGGATGGTCAGGCTCCCCACGCCAAATTCGCTTGCCCCCGTTACAGTTCACTGTACCCCCATTATGAGATCCTGAACTTTCATTCATTCATTCATTCATTCATTCATTCATTCATTCATTCATTCATTCATTCATTGCTATGGCTATCAATCTTCCATTGGTTGAACCTGGTCTTTGCTTTGTGAGAAATTCGTAGCAGATATTTAAACGGCACCATTCCAAGCCATTTCCTTACCTTGCAATCGTTTGCTTAAAGGATAAATGGGTTACTTAATTTCTTTCTTGCGGTACTTTTTATTGCGCAGTTTACAAGTATAGCTATTTGCATAGGCAGCCGAACTCTTCAGTATAACCAGATCGAGCACGGATGCTTTTCAGGATGACTTAGGGTAGCTGCCTTAATATATTTGGCTCAATGGACAGTGAGATGATCGTTCTGGACCTTTTTTCTTTTAGGAGCAGGTTGCCACTTTGCCGTCGTACAGTACTTAACCCTTTCGGCCCTGGCGTCCTCAATTGAGGACACCACACAATATTTAGCCTACCACCTCGGAAACGAAACCAAAAACTGCTAAATCTTGGGGAAGTATTTCTTCAATGACCCCCACTGCGATTAACATCATCATTGTGGTATTTTTGCGGAGTTCGGAGCCACAGAGAAGAAGAAGCTTGACCGAAGTCATGGGTGACACCGAGGCGGGTCAGCTGAGGCCGGTAAGCGCCATTTTCGGGACGTCGTACAAAATCTGTTCCAAGGAGTATCACACTGAGAAATACGACGTTGGTTCACATTTTGTGTACTGTAGTGAGTGGCAGGAAAAAGGAAGCCATTTTTCTAATTTGAAGGCTACTGAGCCCTGATGACCTAATTTTACGTCATGCCTGCAAATCCATAAATACTTACACCACAGGCTAAATTTTTTGTGTGTGGTCTTCTGAGCTCCTAGTTATCAGAAAAACACGTACAAAAAACTTCTACGACAAAAATAAAAATTTTACATGACGCGCAAAAAAGCGATGATAAGGCTGCAAATTCGCTCGCAGCGAAAAACAAAACACAAAACTTGTGTAGCGGTTGGTGTAGTTCTAAGTCCTGCGCTAAATGCAACTTCACTACTGTGAAACCTGAGGGAGTGCGCAGCATGGGCACCCAGCGGTTCCCCTTGCACTGTTGTTCGTCTCTGTCTATGAATGATCTCCCGCACGAGTTCCTAACACCGGCGCCGGAGAAGCGCCGGCGGGAGGAGTTATCGTGCGCTTGGCGAGGCGGTGGCGCCCACTCTTTCGCGGCGCGGGTCACAGCCGCATGTTTCCGGAGCGTTTTTAGCAATTTTAAGTTCATTATTGCGATTAATTCTTGGGTATGTCTGGTAATTATATTATTTTATACCTTGTTCGTTTATTTTAGCCCGGTTTTCAGCATTGCTACCCTTCTTTAGGCCTCTATTGACCGCTTCATTTTGAGCGTGATCACGCCACATGAAATCTGTGCAGTCTCAGAAAAAAAAAAAAGAATATTTTTACTCCTTTCGGGGAGTCTTGACTTGCCACGTATATGACTCTCTTTAAAGAGGCACGTCAACTCTCTTTGGAGATCATTATACTCTCTTCGTAGAATCGTGGGACCCAAAAGAGAGTTAACGTGTCTCTTTAAAGATAGTCATATACGTGGCAAGTGAAGAAGACTCCCCGAAAGGAGTCACACATACTCTTTTTTTTTCCTGAAGTGGGGATGGACGACAAGCCTAAAGTGCTACGCACTTAGCACAATTCCGCTGAGTGCATTGTACGTCAGTGACTGTCTGCGTTAAGAGCCCGATCTTTTAGGGGCGAAGCTCCTTAAGGCGGCACCCGTTCGTCCCTCGTAGTCGTCGTAGTAGTCGTAGTGCGTAACCAGTCTTACGGTTTGACCTCCAAGGTGGTGCCGGTGGGAGATTTTTCCTGTGCGTTGTTGAACAATAAAAAATTCGCAGCGTGCGCGTTAACTAAAAGCCGAATTCTTCTGTCTCTCATTCCCCATTAGCAGCCATTGGCATGTTCCAGTAGGAAACGTTAGTAGAAGTAGAAGTGTAAGTGTTAGCTAAAAGCCGACTTCTTCTGTCTCTCATTCCCATTAGCAGCCATTGTTTACCTCCAAGGTAGTGCCTGGTGAGATTTCTCCTGTGCGTGATTAAACAATAAAAATTTTGTTCAAAACGCCGTTGATTGATGAAATAAACCAACGAAAGACGCCAGATGTTTTGTAAAAGCAAAACGAAAGAACGCCAGATGTTTCTAAAGCAAAACGAAAAGACGCCAGCTGCTTAACGAAAAGACGCCAGATGTTTTCTAAAGCAATGGTTTTCTAAACAATGAAAATTCACAGCGTACATGTAAAATTGAAGTGAGCTGCAAGTCGTCATAACTCATCGAACCTTTAGTATAAACGCGCCCGATCTCACGTCGGTGATGATGTACTGGGCAGAATTCACGGACGATGAACCTCCGCAGCTTCGCCCACTCATCATCATTCACTCCGCGGATATGCTGTGATTTTTTCTGACTGCTAGTATGATGGGTGCTTGAAACAGTGGATTTAAATGCAGCTAGCGTTATTTGGGAAGCGTGGAAGAAGATTCCTTGTGAACTTCTCGTACTTTCCAGTGTCTCCGTATATGACTCCTTGCGCGCCGATTGGGGCCACTGGGAGCGTGCCCGAAGACAGTTTAGGAGTCAGTAATCGGTCGTTAGAAATTAACTTGTGTTATCGGGCACGTATGCCTGATACTTGGCGTTTACACGTGACCGGCACCCTTTGTTCCCGCGCGTTGAGTATACCCTCTCGCACTGCTGCGAACCAGGTGACACGACCGTCGAGGTCAGTTATGGAGTTCGTGAATAGAGGTAAGTAACGTCAGCGGCATCACCTCTCCCGCTGCTGCTCAGTGAGCTTACAACCCTCCTTCTATTCGCTGTAACTATACTGTGGAAGCAAACAGCTACGAAGACGGATGCTATAGTGAGCTATACTGGCGGACAGCTTTTATTGGCAATGAAGGGTGGAGCTTCTTCACATGTACTCTTACGCAAAGTAGTCCGGTTTGGCGCGCGTCTCGCACCGCTGTGGGAAGTGATGGCTGGGCGCAATCAGCGCTACATACCGACGCAGACGCCGCTTAGCATTTGAGGTACGCGAAAAAGGCTGGACTTTCTCCCGCGTGCAGAAACGCAAAGTTTCACTTTGTATATTGTTTTGCTTGATCGGTGTATGTACAGAATATTTCGCTTATGTACGGCTGTGTGTTTCTGTACGGTAATGTTCGGTTATGTTTTATAACATTGCTTGTTAAATGTGCATTTATGGCGTTGTATAATTTGATCAATGTACGTACGAACTGTTTCGATTATGTACGCTTATGTTTTTTTGTTCTCTTATGTTTGCTTATGTAGCATTTTTTTCTCTTCTCAAGTGTGCGTGTGTGTTTCATGTAATATACGACTTGCAGAAGTGCTGCTTTTGACCCACCCTGTAAAGGCCGACAGGCCAACAGTATGAGTAAATAAAAAAAAAGTCACAGTTTCACTGCAAGGGCGAAACAATGAATGCGATAGCAACAAATTGTAGTGTTATGCGAAGTGAGGCTGGCAGCTAACTGTTCTGTATCCGATCTCGCGTAACTACAAAACGCTGGTGTAAGAGAATACGGCCGCTCCAGGGAGAGATGCTCTCCGCATAGTCACTTCGTGTTGAGAGCGTAGCACGTAGAAGGGCATACAAGCCGCCCGCTGTGATGGCTTTCGAGATAGCGCGCGCGACAGCGATCGCGACCGCGCCCTTAGATTCAAAGTTCAAAATGGCTGCTCGCGCGACAACTCCCTTCCCCCCGCCCGTCCGCCCCTCCCCCCAACGCCCCCAACCTCACGTCTTTTCATGGTCGTTAAAGAGGGGCGGGGCGTTTATTGTTTGCTTCGACGGCAGGCCTCCCGAGCGGCGTGACGTTATCGCATGCACCCTCCGAGCGACGGGAATGGGCCGGCTCCTTTGATCTCTGCTTCGGCCGCGTTCGTCGCCCCCGCTCGAGCGCTTTTACCCACGGTAGAACATACAATGCGCGGTGGGATCTTATCAATCTGAACTTCATACAGGAAGGACATGACGGCGACGGCGACGACAAAAACCCGTCGAGACTGTCCATATAATTGCTATCGCAATAAAATACATGTAAGTATCTCGCTAGTGGGTCATTCCACGCCAAACGTTCCAGCCATTTTGGCGACCATCTTAATTGTACTCGAAAAAAAAATCGTGCTGATTTCTTGCATTGAAAGCATTGAATTTCTAGAATATTTCCTAAAGAAAACTTTTTTTGGTCTCGTGGTAGCCTTCCGAATTTCGCAGAATGCCATGTGAGTGTGGTTTGTCAGAAAAATTGTTCTGAGAGTATCGTTTCTTGCTTCAATACCAAGCTTGGTTGAGATATTATGTAAAGGCGTTTGTCTAAGGTAGTCGAAGCTCAATAATATTACTGCAATTTTTCTGTCATATACGCCTCCAGAAAAGTTACCAAAATGTTCCACGTTTGCATTTTTCCCCTTGTAATATTGCACCATGCATGAATGCCTGAGTAATGATTATTTAGTCTACAGAAGGCATATTTCGCGTTAAAAATATTTTCGGACCACTATTGTTTCTAAATTTTAGGAGGAAAAATCACAAGTTTCAGAAAATCATCATTTTGGTCCGAATTGAGACGCAATTTACACCATGTGGTGCTCCAATTAAAAATCAGATTTATACCTAAATCGAAGGAAAATAAATAGTCCTTCTTATGTAGCAAGTTCTAACATTACAATTTTTGTTTAAAGGAAGAAAATACTTTTTGAAGTTCCCCATTGATGGCTACCTTCCCGTTTGGTCATACGGCAGCTTCCTCATTGAAGTTCGCCGTTGCCGTCAATCGGGAACTTCAAAAATTATTTTCTTCCTTAAAACAAAAATGCTAATGATAACACTTCCATATAAGCAGACCTACTTATTTTCTTTCAATTGACATATAAAGCTGTTTTTTAATTGGAGCACCACATGGTGTAAATTTCGTCGCAATATGGACCAAATTATGATTTTGTCAGATTTGTGATTTTTTTCTCGTAAAGTTCAGAAACATCAAAGGCTTAAAATATTTTTAACGCGAATTATACCTTCTGTAGGGTAAGTATTAATTACTCAGACCTTCATACAAAACGCACTGAAGAGAAAAATGCAAACATGGAACATTTTGCCAATTTTTCTGGAGGCGCATATGGCGGAACAATTGCAATAATATTATTGAGCTTGGAAAACTTTAGACAAACGCCTTTGCTTAATATCTATATCAAATTTCGTATTGAAACAAGAAAACGATACTCTCAAAATAATTTTTCTCTCAAACCACGCTCAGACGACATTCGGGAGAATTCGGAAGGCTCCCACGAGACAAAAAATTTTTCTGTCTCCGAAATATTCTAGCAATTCACTGTTTTCAGTGCAAGAAACAGCACGATTTTTTTCGAATACATTTGAGGTGGTCGCCAAAACGACTGGGACGTTTGGCGTGGAATGACTCTAGTGTTTGTGCAGCGTCCTGTCCTCGAAGGGCTACTTGCAGAAAATAAAGGAGTCTATTTTATATCTCACGCGGATAATATGAACGCACTTGTGGAACTACATTCATTCGCGGTAGGATACGCGTGATTTGGCTCTGTAGCCTTGGCTTCGTTGCCGAAAAGGAAGTTGTCTGAACGAACGAAGTGATTCAGACTCTTGCACGGGGTAGCAGTTCTTTTTCCAGTGTTCTTAGCTAGAGTGAACCTTCGTTGTTTCTCATGGTACCTTCGGAACATTCGCTAGGGCATTCATTACAGAAAAGCGCAAAGCGAAAAGCAATTGGTTACCGATGAAATATATCTTCGTTGACGCGTGTCTTATAACCGCGTGGCGCAAATCATCCCTGCATATTTCGGAGGCAGCTTCACTTCGAAACTGTGATAATAATAATTGTTTGGGTGTAGGTCCGAAAACGAGGGTATAATTACGAGAGACGCCGTAGTGGAGGGCTCCGGTAATTTCGATCACCTGGAGTTCTTCAACGTGCACCTAAATCTAAGCACACGGGAGTCGAGCATTCTGCCTCCATCGGAATGGGGCCGCCGCGGCCGGGGTTCGATCCCGCGACCTTTGGGTCGCCAGTCAAGCACCATGACCACTAGACCACCGCGGCGGGCTACTACTCCACTGTGGGGAAGCACAAGTACGACGGAAATGTAAAATACCAGCAAATCACTTCCAACTATGCAGACTCAGTAGCGCAGCACTCGACACCTCAAATAGTGTTGGCTATAGTCTCTTACAACCTAAAAATAACGGTTGCTCGTTTTCGTGACGTCAAACACTTTGCGCGTGGTATAGATAGCTGGTGTACCCATACAGGCACATGCTCGTGTCGCTGGCATTAATTCGAAAACTTGAATATCTTCGCATATTTCTTCAGAGGTTTTGACATCGCTCCTCAGCCAAAGGTAATATTTTAGCTAGGAACGAAAACCCTTTAGTAGTTATATTCGTGGTATTCACCATTAGCACTGTAAGTGTAGCCCGACTCACGGTTCGAAAGGAAACCAGCTTGTACGACTCTCTTGCATAGTCGATCGACAAGCGCGCCGCGGTTTTGTGGGCGGCGCTTGTATTCATTTTTAGGTTGTAACCGACTACAGTGCTGGATAACTTTGACATATATTGGCTTGAGTTGGCTAATATCCTACATTGTTGGCTATAGGCTGTTATAGCATCAGCGCTGTGTTCCATGTCAACTGAAGTGTGTGCGTGGGTGATCCGCGCTTTGTCAGGCTTTTTGTGCCTTTAAGCCCGCCCCCTAGGCAATTATGCGTACCGTTTGTTAAATAAATATGAATGAATGAATGAACTTAGTGAGCAAGTTGCCAACCAATTGCATGACGTGTTAGGTTATGGCAATGCTCACCATAGGCGTGCGCACAGGGGGGCAGGGGGGGGGGCGGCCGCCCCTCCTAATCACCTGATAGGGGGGGGGGGGCGCAATATCGGCCCCGTACATTAACCCTTGTAGTCACCTAAGAGGGGGGGAGGCGCAAAATCTGCCCCATACATTGATTTATTGGGGTGGGGGGGGGCTGAGATGAAACTTCGCCCCCCCCCCCCTCCCTGATGGGGAACCCTGTGCACGCTTATGATGCTTACCTTATGAGAAACACGTGCCCTGCATCATCATATTACTGTTCTTACGTCTTTTTTTTTTTTTTCACCGGCCTCTCGCATCATCGCGCAGCTTTCTTTGTAACGACCTTATCCTTGTTATTTCACGTTTATTATTTTGTTATCTCTACTGTCTCGTATTGCACAACTTCTCATCTCCGTGCTCCCGAGCTTACGAGGTTCGAACGGGCGCGCGGAATCTAGACGATGACTCTCTTTTCTTTTTTTTCATCCCGGCGTTCCTCGCGATAACCGTGCGCGCGCTTTGATGGAGGGACGTGAGTCAATCATGAAGCGAACTTCAATATCCATCAGTCTCGGGGAGTTCGTCGGTGAAGCAGCCCCTTCGAGCCACAAAAAGAAAACTAGAAAGCAAATGGATCAGCGGAACAGAGGGTTTGCAAGAAAGAACGCACGTTTGGGGGGCCTTAATAATGTACTCACGCACCGATGTTGCGTGAACGAACTGGAACGAAATGGAAGCTCTTATCCTTTTTCTTTTCGCCCGCTATTGCGTTTTCAGGAACGCTTCTGTGAAGACTCGTTGCTGGGCGCTGTTGGGCTTTGGTCCAATGAATACATACTGTCGATTGAGCAAGAAATATTGAAGATAGGATGTACTGTGAACTTGATTCAAATTCGGATGCTTATTTTTCTTGAATTACACCAAAAAGGTACAGAGTCCAAAGATATAACAGTACCTCACAGAGGACTCTGTACCCGTTTCACAAAGATACAACAGTCCAAATACATAGAAGTTCGCAGTATGCAGTAACTTTTCATAAAGATAAGAGTACAATAACAAACAATAAAAAAATGTCGAAACTCGCACTAAGCCGCGCAAGGCTTGAAACAGCGAAACTGGACGGAATCTGAATACTAATCTAGTTGCTTCTAAGTTGTTTCTAGGCCTTAGCTAGGTGATGCAGGTTGTTTCTAGGTTGCTTCTAGGTCGTTGCTACGCTTTAGCTAGGTGATGCTAGGTTGTTTCTACGTTGATTGTCAGCGCATAGAGGTTCGAGTTTGTAGAGCATATATAAGAGAGCGACTCGACACGTCCTTTCACCGCCGGAGTCTGAACACCACTGACTTTTTCTTTATTTCTGCGCCCTTCGCGCCAGCCTTGCTGCCGCGCCACTCGAGGTCTCGCCTGACCTTTTATTCCTTCACCGTGCAATCCCGTCGATGGCGATGACGCTACAAGTGAAACCACAGACAGTCACAGACACGACACGGATGTCCAAACTCCGGTGACACAACCTCGCGCTGAAACCAATCTTTCGCACATCTTATAGATCTACGGGCTGCTTATTCTAATTGTAGCTTGGTTGTACTAGATAGTGTAGCGAGTTGGACGAGTTGGAAAATACTCATGACGGCCAGCGCAAACGGAACACGGACGACAAAAGGAAACCCAGCGCCTGTGTCGTCGTTTCTTTTTTTCGTCCTTGTTCCGTTTGCGCTGGCCGTGACGTGTACGTTAGAGTGGGCCGGCAGCTTCTCGAATTCACTCTTTGGCTTGGCTTGTTTCCGCATACCTGTTTGATGACGATAGTTTTCTGCTTCATTTTTAGTGGACCAGTGGTGAGTAGTGGGATTTACCCAATTTCTGTGGCACATACCCGTTTATGACGATGATAGTTTTCGCGTAGGCCGCACGGCACATACCCGTAGGCCGCACAGATTACGGCTAGCCTTTACAGCTTCGCTGCTAAAATGAAAGAATACATTAACAAGTCACTCCGAGAAATATAAAGGCTATATAACAATTATTGTTACACAGGAGAGCTGCCTATATAGGTACATAAGTATAGGAAATCGGTTAACAAAATGAGCTACATCAATTTAACAATAAGACGTACAAAACAATACATCAAAAGACACTTCGTGGAAATATATGAATGTAGCAATATAAAAAAAAAAGAATAGGAAAAGTGAACTAGTAAGCAAACGCACAGTAACATCATTCTGTGCAAAACATTTATAGTTACATTAAAGTACGAGGAAATTAAATTTACTTCAATTAGATGAACTGCAAGTGCATGCACAGCTTAGCAATACCGTCTTTAGCTGTTTGTTTCTTAAAGAGGTATTGGTCAACCTCGAAGTCCAAGTCTGTTTTGACTTCCGAACTTCAACTCGATTACTGGTGTGTAGGCGGATGCTTGACGACGGGGCCAAACATTATGTGCAGTACTCTCACTGTGAATCAAAATGCGGAATGGCATGATCAACAAAAATCTTGATTAACATGTAACTAATTATTTCAGTGCACAAAACGAGTGAAGTTTCACAAGGCACATACACTTGGAGCGAATTTTGAAGCTGGAACCTGTTTTGAAATAAGCTCTGTCAATGTTACGGTAAATATGAACCGTCGTTCCAGTCATTACCCGTAACACCGCCTCCCCCGTCCCCCCCCACACACACACCAAAAAAAAAAAAGAAAAAAGAAACGTCTCTTTATGCATTCGAACAGAAAAGTACATGGAACAACCACTCATTTCATCACAAACACTGGGTACGCTCACCATGAAGCCGGCTTTATCCTCAGAATTCATGTAGTGACATCGCAACAAACAATGGCCAGAGAAGGAACTCACACACAGCGCTGCACACACAAAGTCCTTGCTCTTTGCGCTATTACATTTATTATGTCCCAACGACATGCCGAAGTATCCACCCGTCATCCCCGAAATTAGTTCGAAATGGGTAATATTTAAGTTGCTGGATATACTCCGCATATTGCAATGCATTGTTCCGTAATGAACTTAGTAATAATGCCATTTTGCGAAAATTTCCTAGTTAGTCAAATATTGATATCGATTTCTCGTGAACATAATCTGCGCTTCAGAGGGTAATGCCAGTGGTAATATTGAAGAGTTCTGTTCACTCACTCACTCACTCACTCACTCACTCACTCACTCACTCACTCACTCACTCACTCACTCACTCACTCACTCACTCACTCACTCACTCACTCACTCACTCACTCACTCACTCACTCACTCACTCACTCACTCACTCACTCACTCACTCACTCACTCACTCACTCACTCACTCACTCACTCACTCACTCACTCACTCACTCACTCACTCACTCACTCACTCACTCACTCACTCACTCACTCACTCACTCACTCACTCACTCACTCACTAACACGCGCACACGCACAAACAAACAAACGCGCGCGCACACAGACAAAATTGCATCCATGATATAAGAGTTCGGTCCCCACAAGTGTTTTGTGTATATGAATAAAAAAAAGACTACGACCACGAGATAAGCATGTCAAAAATAGAAGCACCATGTTTCCTTTCTCCTTTGTGCATGCATATGTGATCTTTTGTTACGAATGAAGTTTCAGTCGTCAGACAGTGCTTGTTCCCTCATTTTCTGTATGCGCTCATGCTTATTGGACGCAGCTGATTATCACGGCCGAGCTGACGTGCTCGTCGGCCGTTCTTGCATCAGCCCAACATTGGAGTGAATGTGGCCGTGGCAACTCACTGCTGTACCGACGTCCACGTCGAGGGGTTAGCGGGGTCTCGTGGAAACAGACATGTGGTTGATTGGAGTTGGAAATTGCTTTCGTGCGGGGGGCAACCATCGCAAGCTGGTGTGTGAGGGAAGGGGTGTGGGAATGCGGGCTGCCGAAATACCTTTGGGAAAGTGCACAGCTGTCCGTTGCTTTGTTCAGAAACAAAACAAGTGAAACATATTGATGATACGACAGCAACAACATTGGCAACAGCTAATACAACAGAGACAACACAGCAACTACAACAAAACAACTACAACTTTGATAACTATAGCAAAAGTACAACATTGATCAAAACAATAAAACAAGTATGTACAACAATGACAACAACAAACCAAATACAACATTCACAACAACAAAACAACTGCAGAACTGAAAACAAGAAAACAACCACAGAAATGACAATGACAAAACAACTACAACATTGACAACAACGACGAAACGGCGACAACAACATCGACAAAAAAAGCAACAAAAAATACAATATCGATAACAACGACCAATGACCACATCGTTTCCTTTTTCCATTGGTTATCACTATTGATGAGTAGAATCCATGACTTCAAGCTCTATACCACTGGACTGTGCGCGCAGCTGCAAATCGCGACTGCCATGGCAACCGATTAACTGCTGTAGGTGCTTTCAGCTAGAAGCTTGCCGTAATGAAGTCACTTCTAGGAGAGAGTAGGCTTTAATATTCGGATCTAATTAATCTGAATTAAGTACCGTGTATTCAGAGGATCGCATCGCTATTTGTTGGGTGATGTTCTCCTCCCGGCTTTTAGATCCGGGTAATAATATCAATAATAATTAAAATAAAGCGCAAGACTTCATTAATTTAGAAGCTCGAAACTGGGTCAAGTAAGAACATCACACTGCGTTCGTTAGACGTTCATTAAACATTTTCAGTCCTACAAGGAGTCAAGAAAGTGACCTTGGAATGAAGTAAACGAAGTAATATATGAAGTCTACGTGTTCAAATTCATATTTCGGCGTATGCAGTGGTAAGGGCGAGCAACGTGAGAACTCGGCGAGCGAGAAAATCAAAATTAACGGCACAGTGCGAGGCTCATTTATAGGAAATTCATATAGCGCGTACATACGTAGCATATTTTCACGCGTATAACCCGCCCCTGCAAATAACCGGTCCTCACCCTCTTTCTGAACTACACAACCCGCGGAAAAATTTAAAAAAAGTCAGGAGCCTTCACTCTATAGGGAAAATGGGACGGGCGAAGCGTGTGCTTTCTTTCTTTCTTTCTTTCTTTCTTTCTTTCTTTCTTTCTTTCTTTCTTTCTTTCTTTCTTTCTTTCTTTCTTTCTTTCTTTCTTTCTTTCTTTCTTTCTTTCTTTCTTTCTTTCTTTCTTTCTTTCTCTCTCTCTCTCTCTTTCTTTCTTTCTTTCTTTCTTTCTTTCTTTCTTTCTTTCTTTCTTTCTTTCTTACCTTCATCCGCGTGCTTAGCAGCGCAACACTTCAATTGCTACAGGCAACAACGACGGTCGTGCGTTGATACGTCGTGCGTTCAAACAACGACGGTCGTGCGGTCGTGCGTGGTGGTGACGATTCCGGGCTCGACTGCGATCCGCTAGCTGAGGGGAGCTTAAGAATCCTGCCATAAGGGAAGCGGACATGCTGTTAAAGGTAATTGAAAAGTAATGAGTAGTTTTCTGCAAATTTCTAGCTCGAAGTAATTCATTGCATCACAGATTACACCAAAAAGTAAACTTAATTGCTGTAATTTCATTACTGCGAGTCTGTTCTGTATTGTTTGTGCGGGTTATGCGCGATACAGTACGGTATTTCGTTTGCTAAGAAAAAAAAAAGTGATGGTGGGGCAATGCTGCCTCTTTTTGTCACCCAACCCGAATGTGGCGCTTTTAGCTTAACGAATTAAGTTCAGTGAAGTTCCATATTTCCGCTTTCTTTTTAGCGAAGTCTCTCTCTTATTATCCTTTTCCACAGTACGACGTATTTACCAGTCATTTTTCTTCATTTCTTGGGCAGCGAAAATTCGCTTTCATTTTTTTCTCCTCCACCCTCAGTTCCGGACCGCCATTTTTGCAAGTTCATTTCGCCTTCGGTTTCCCGCGACTTCTTATTGAAACAAATGAACCCGTTGCCGCCTGCCACCACCTCTGGTAGATACGTAGATAGAACTGCACACCTCTTTCCACTGGCTGAACATTGAATTAGAGTCTGAGCGCAAGTGTGCGCAATCCTTCTTGTGGCGCAAAAGTTAATCGACCTTATCATGAGCCTTCTGGTACAGTTAGGTTTGGCATAGCGCGACTTTGCTTCATTGTGTTCCTTGAGGTTAGGAAATAATGACGTCATAGCGGCGAGAGATCCCGCATTTCACAGCTGACAAGCATGAGAGTTTATCTAAAGAAAAGTTACATGGTCAAGCGCTCATGCATTTCTCTGAGACAACTCAAAAGTTAAAGCCATTTTCTTTTTCTTCTCATTTGATTGTATTAATCACACCCCCCCTACCTCCTTAAAGCTTTCTGCACCTCACGTGCTTTTGCAGTGCCTCCGGGAACGGCCCACCTTTGACCAAGCGACAATGTCACGTGACGAGGTCATTATGTGATGTCACGTTATGTGACGTCATGACGACGTCACAAATTTTGGCGACGTAATGATGGCGTCATCACATGATGAGCTTTTGCATCACTCTTGTTGCTACTGACGCCGACGGTCACTTTTTGCGTTCGGTGAGGCATCTAAGGCTTTCACCTTAAAAAGTTATACAGCTGTTTCGCATGGTAGTGAAGGCTCCGTTGAAAGTAGTCCTCCGGGATGCGGGCTAGAGTGGAGCTTGAGAACGTAGATCGCGCCTTTGTCAACATCGTAAAGAGCGCGCGCGCGCGCGTGTTTGTAGACGCAACGCCTCGCAATACGGTAGAGCACGCTATTCAATAACAAAACAAAACTGAATGCGCACGCCGGAAATTGCAAGGTCCGCACACCGCTCGCCTCACCATCCCTAATACTGTTGTTTCATTAAGGGCACAGCCAGGCGTCCCCATTTCCCTATCTCTGCGTATGCATGAAATCGGGAGTTGGCTGCGTTTTGTTTTATCTCGTCCGCCATCTTTTCCCCCATCATCCCTCCAGTCTCGGCACACCACCCTATAGTTCCAGGCCAACGGACGTAAGCGTGTATGCAGTTGCAGCGTGCTATTAGGGATTCCCTGCTATCGATTCGGGGATATTTGTGGCGCCCGCGGGCGGTTAATTATCGATGCGTCCCCTCCGACCCGTCTTTCCCCAACTTCCTCTTAACCCCGCGCGACCTCGTGCGATTGCCGATGAAGCCCAAGCTATACACACTCCCTCGCGCCTTCTTTTCCCCCCAAAACTCCTTTGGCTCTCTATGTTGATGCAGGGACTGCGGTCGCCTTTTCTATCCCAAGCCCCGCTTTCTAAGCCCTTAATTAACATCGATAAGCCACCCCGCGGCTGGCTGGCTTGTCTGATGCTACGCACGCCGCACGAACGCTTCCCCTTCCTTCATCCCGAATTCTCCCCAATCACCCTTTGTTTCCTATCACCCGTTTGTGAAAATAAGCATCAATAATGGAAACACAAAACTGCGCGTCTATTTCCCATCTGCTCGTTTCTCTCTCGGATCTCCCTCCTTAAGCTTCCAAAATACCAATTTTCCCTAAAAAGAACGCTACTTCGGTTCTCAGTTTTTCTGTCCCTATAGGATCGTGCATTATTTCCATTCCCTCGGCGTCCTTGCACCAAAAATGGGTCTTCCGTTCCTTTACGTCCTCCCTCTTCCCGAAAAAGTAGGCAGGCATTGTGCCCCTTTACATGGCAATTGTCAGCCTGCTCTCTCCCTATTTCCTCTGTGACCGTGTGTATTTGTGCACGCATAGCAAATAAATAACTAGATAGATCCTTGCACCAAGCAGTGGAGAAAAACAGTGCGAGCACAGGAATCATTTCAATGTCGTCCCTATTTTCTCGTTTCCACGACCTCTTTTTCCCAAAAAAATTTCCTCACTTCACACGTTCGATATTCCCATTCAAGTTGTTCGTAGTCGCGTCATCACCCTGTAGGTGCGGCATTCGGTGAGAGGCGGCGGTTGTTTTCCATCTTGTATAGCCCATACCAAATCTTTCCCGAAACCCTATTGGGATGCTTTCGCTGCCAATGCTTCCCAAAATGTGTATCATTCTGGCGGTACAGCATCATATTTGTTCGATAAGAAAAAGCGCGAAAACGGGACAGAGGGGAAGAGGCAAACAACGCAAGCGCTTGTGCTGTGTGCTTCTTCCCCCTCTGTCCCATTTTCGTGCTGTTTTTCATCGAAGCAACATGTACCAACTGGCCCTTCAGGATACCCTTCCACAGCATCATCGCTTTGAGCACAACTCGCGAAATAGGAAAAGAAGACGGCGCACGAAACAATTGTTTCTTTGCCCGGCCTGCTTTTCGACAAACTGTCTCATCTTTGTTCGAACTCTCGTTCCCTACACGATCCCTCACTGCCGCACTTTTGCACTTCAGTCGTTCTTCTTCCCTATTCGCGCGTTCCCGTCGCGTGCAACAGTCGGTTGGGGAGAAAGCGTTGCCAGGCGCTCTGCGGGAGGAAAAAAAGTAAAGGAAACGAAGGGTTGAAGGTGTAAGTGTGGGAGCAGGCGAGCCAAGGAGGAAAAAGAGGAGCGAACCCTTCGACGGGAAGTCGTCCCAGAATTATCGATTTCCTCCCGAGAAGATGTCGTTCCACGCGCACCCCTTCGTCTTTACTCTTCTTCTTCCCTATTCGGGAGCGCGGGGCAATCTCCCTCTCGCGCGCGCCACCTTCAAGCTATACTCCCCGGCGGTGCGACGGTGCATCGATACAGACTACGGGATGATTGAATTGGCAACTGAGAGGAGTACCGGGGGCTTTTTTTACAGCGAAACTGTATACGGCAGGCGAAAACAAAACTCATCCGTCCTGTGTACGCAAAATCTTTTAGCGCGTTTGTGCCACAAAAATTGCGCAGGCGCCACTGCTCGCCACTGGTCCACTAAAAACACATGGAGTCCCTTACGCATTCGTCTAAGACGACTTGAAGGCGAAAGCCACCTTTTTTTTTCTTCGCAGTCGACGTATTCATCCTCCCACGCACCCCTCCGACAGCTTTCTGTACCTATCCTGGTTTTTGCACTGCCTCCAGAGTAGGCGATCTGTGACGTCATAGTGACGTCATCTGGTGATATCATCCCGTGATTATGATCTTTTGCATCACTTGTCCCCGGCGCCGCGGGACGCCCACGGTCAAATTTCGCGTTTGATGAGGCATCTAAGGCTTTCGCCTTAAAAAAAAATCACACGGTCCCTTATGCATTCGCCTAAGGCGAGTCGGAGGCGAAAGCAATCTATTTAGAGCGCTGCTCTTTGGCGCCCGTTCCTGCGTTGAGCGGCGTCGCCGTCGGCGTCAGCGTAACCGATATATATGGGAAAAAATAAAATAAGAAAGATACCCAGGATAGAATGGCATTAGAACCCGTGCCCACTGCGTGGCAGTCGAGTATTCTACCACAGAGCCGCGCTTGTCTTTTTTTCCTTTTTCTTTATTGACTCAGAGCCACGCTGGTGCTTGTAACTCATTTGCAAAAAGACCCCATACAGACGTCATGTCGGGCAAGGTGTCGCGTTAACCTATGTAATATAACTTGGCAGAAGAATAAAATAACAGTCAGGCCTCACACAATGCTAATTGCGCAACGAGTGTGTGGTTTAAAGCCTCCCAGCCACTGCAAAGTGCTCAGCTATAATTCATCTTTATCACGCTCGGCCACATGCAGCATCAACAAAGTGCACATAATACCTTACAGATGTGTAGCGGGTACCTCGCTTTACAGAAAGACAAACAATGGCGTAGTGGGTACTTCCCTACTTCACAAAAATTATGATTTATTGCGTAGTGGATACCTTGCACGAGCACTTGTATTAGTTGCCCCAAGAGAGTTCAGAACGGGCTCTAGAAAATGCTAGAAAGGCCACGCTTCCAGCTTTTGTTGGGACTGGCGCCGGCCTGGTGATTCACCGCTTGGTTCGCGACGCCTGCAATGCAGAGTGGTGTACATATAACTCGAGTGCTGGCAGTTTCTAAGGCAATATGTAACCGGAGTCCTTCAATACTCTGATGTAACGCATCTGTACGACCAGAAAAGCGCCGGTTGGCGGCTTTGTTATCTACAGAATTACTTAAGTAACCACAAGTGATGCGTACATATCCCCAATGCGACAAGTAGATCACTTTCCTTTGCATGATTCTTTTATTAAAACGGACCTATTCTTTTCTTTGAAAGCACCTAGCGTATCTGCTATGTCGGCTTCTTTCAGAACAAGGTGAGCCGGCACTGCGCGAAGAAAGTACGACAGTCATGGAGGAACGAAAAACTGAGGAGGGCGCATTGCGCAATGCGATTGAAGACTACTGTGTAGGCCCAACACGTGACCAAAAAGTCAGAGCACGCGGTAGGTATTAGTACCCTCGCTTACGTTCTTAAAAGTAAAAAGGTTGCGCGAAATAGGGACACGTTCACGTGGAGGGGCGCAGAGACCAACGCAAAATCACGCCGTTTATTCATGGTCGGAAGCGCTCAATAAACAGGAAAAATGTAACAACAAGATTACATGCGCATAAACCAAGAATGAGATGCAAAATTACACATGCGCAGACAGAGACACCTTCTGTCCAGTGTACAGGATCACTAACACAGTTACCGTTCAAGCATCAACCGTGCGTTCATACTGCCGTTTCTTACGATAATCTAAATCTCGTCCAGTCGATGATCACAAGTACATGCATTACAATGCTCGGCTAAATTAGTCCCCCCCCCCCTCTTTCTTTATATTTTGCAGACGCTCCCTCGCTCTGTGAGTTCGCGCTTGTCTCTGTACTCTTCCATGTGAACGTGTGCTTATTTCGCGTAACCTTTTACCTTCAAGTATGTTTAACACACTATAAGTTAGCAATGAGTTCTAAAAGCGCTTAAGTTCTCTTTTCGGCCGAACTGTGCCGAACAAGCGCGATTTGATTAAAGACTACCGGCCCAAACCCGAAAGTCTCGGAAAATCTCATCTCTTGAGTGACCTTGATGCGAGAAGTCACGCGTTGGGCCTCCTGTCTGTATTCACACAGCACCTCCTGTGTGAATTTGATAACGACTGCATCTATAGCTAATACGCTACAGTTGAAATAAAGAAAAAGTGAAATTGCTTTCGCCGTGCATTGCACACGACACATTATCGACCCCTTCTGAAACGTTCCGTGTGTATCCTAATATTTCAACATTTTTGCGTAACATTCTTATGGAAATGACGTGGAATTATATGCGGAATGTATGCTTCCTGCAAGGGTTATACGCAAGGCAAGTGGAATTATTGGATTTCCATGCGGAACGTTTCATTAAAGATATATCATCATTTTCGCCAGAGCACTGGCTCTTCGTGTCGGGAATTCGCACCGTTGAAAAAAATGAAAGAAAACTCTCTTACGCATTCACCTAAGACCACTCGAAGTCGAAAGCAATCTTCTTTTTCTTCTCAATCGATGTGTTGATCTTGCCTCTCCACCCACCCTCTGAAAACTTTCTGCAGTTAACGTAGTTTTGCACTGCCTCCGTGATCGACCCACCGTTTACCAAGCAAGGATGTCATGTGATGGCGTCATCATGTGACGTCATGTGATATAACGTCACCACGACGTCACAAATTTTGGTCATTTGTGACGTCATGTCACCACGTGATGATTTTTGCATCACTCGTGCCGACGCCGCCGACGTGGGACGCCGGTCAATTTTCGCGGTTGATGAGACGTCTAAAGCTTTTGCCTTAAAAGCGCAGCATATATCAAAACCCACAGTGTTAACAGATTCACACAAATTTGAGGACTCGCGAACACAAGTATTCTTCACCCTTTCTTCGCTAACCTCTTTCTATCGTTATTTATTTATACAACCTCGTTCGTAGTGATGCGCCTTTCGCGCTGCTTCGTGAATAATATATGTTGGCGTAGGTTAGGTTAGCTGGTATCTGACGCACGAGGGGCTCGGAACATGTTCGGCGTCCCGGATCTTGTTTTGCGATTGCTCGTTCGCATAAGCAGGGACGAATGTGTGATGCGTATACGCACTCGCTGCCGGATCAGTTATTGACACATTATACCGGTATTGCGATATTCGCGCTTGTTCTCAGCATGTTCAGTCATCTTGGTGACCACAACATGCATATGAGCGTTAAAAGGGCCAGTGCACGCAAGTTGTGGGGCTGACTATGCATAGCCTTGTTTCAGATGTTTCAGGTATGTAGCTACCTGCATTTGAACTGTCTTGGTTGGATTACGAATGAATGCGTTACGAAAGGCTTGCGAAAACAGGCACTTCTGATACAGAAAATGAAGCCACCCTTACCACAAGGCCCGAAGTTAGCTTGAAAATGACGTGCTCAGTGTTTAAAGTGCTTTCTGACACCCTTAATCATTGTGGTAAACTCGTTGTCGTCATTTGGCGAGTGTTAGAAGTACGCTTTTGAAAGTAGCAACACATATTCATTTCGTTCCTAACGAAAATCTCAGTAGTGTTATGTGAGTTCCTGCATCATGATCACTTGGTGCTATTTAACGCGTTTACACGGGTCACATGTGGGTTTATAGGGCACCTGAGAGCTAACACCTATGGGCATGAGCTCAGTGCTGTGTATCCGCCTTCAAGTAAACGAAAAACACGGCAACGAGGACTGAGTGATTCTTGCCAGTTTTCGCACGTTCTTGAAGTTTTACATGGGGGTTCATCGGTACACGTTAGCTTGGGTAAGCTCGGCTCTGTACAGAAACTCCACGATTCGACAACATGGCTGCGTGTCCTGCCCTTGCACGAAGTATTTTCGCATAAACTCTACGAGTTCGAGATTTCGACATCGCCACTAACAGGAGTTAGGGTTTTTTTTTAAATCTCTATGGGAAATATCGCAATAAGTTCGGGAGACTAAAGAAATATAAACACTCTGCACAGTACGTATCTATTTGCATAAGACTCCAGGGAATAAAAACACGTTCAGGTATGACATTCGCACACAGTGCAACGTAGTGTAGACTGTACGTCCCTTATACAACGTACACACAGACTGTGCAAACTGTTCAGTGGATCAATTTTCATACCATATTACCAGGGGTTCATCCATTCCCAACTTAGCTCCGAGAGATGCAGATATCCCGTTTGTTGTGACGGTCGATGCAGGCAAACAATTCGAAACGTTATGCTCTTCTATTTTGACTTGCTGTTGCCTTGTACGCCATTCGGGGCAGTTCTATTGTAATCTCTATTGTCCGAGTGTCTAACGCGACCCTGTTTACCTTGTCGCAGGCCCACATACCGGAGAGAAGTCCCGGAGTCATCGCACGTTAGATGCAAATTCAGGATCTGCATGCATGGAACGAACTCCAAGCGGGGACGCCAAAGTCAGGTCTAACGCCGGCTGTCGCTAGAAAAACACGTCGCCGGCTCCGGTGAACTTTAGGAGGCGGAGGAGAAGAAGAAAAACAAGGAGAAGAGACCGTACACTTTGCACACTGCGAAGCAAAGTTCGGCATGCCCCCAGCGTACTCTCA